>NC_056747.1:647672187-647847187 GCF_019279795.1 Protopterus annectens | reverse complement strand
ATGAAGCTACATGTGTGTATATATATATGTGTGTATATATATATATATATATATATATATATATACATATAAATACATATATAAAAAATTAAACACAGTACCTACTGTAGAACTCTCGCCTGCTCTCTGAACCTCTGAATCCCACCTGACTGCCTGGTCCTTCATCCACCTCTGCAGGTCATCATACTTGTAGTGGACCTGATCTCTGGTGATCCCAGCTCCTGACAAATATCTATTTTTCTCCATTCTGAGCCACTGATGGCCTGCTGTAAGTTCCACAGGTATGATTCCTGCAGTAGGTAGAGACAGTCTCCTTGTCAGACCAGCTTGGGGTATGACCCTGAACTTTAAAACATACCAGTACAAGAATGAGATGTGGAATTCTGATGAAAAGGATACTAGGCTGTAAACCACATTACCTGGAGTGTGACATAATTTGCTGAAACTTATTGAATTGTTTGCTGTGTAAAGGATAAATGTACTAACAGCACATGTAGCTCCATGCAGTTTCATTTTTTATGTTCCATTTTGTTGGATAAAGGCAAACCTTCTTGGAATGTAATATCAGAACAGAGATTTGTCCCATGCAGTTTGTAATTTCATAATTATTTTTAAATAGTAATATTCCTCAAATGTGATTTCACAGTTGTGTTTTACACTTGCTCAAGGCTGTTTATATGAGCTGAAATTGAGTCCTGTACCCCATTTTATGGGTTCACACAGAAAGTTCTTAAAAACTAAATCGGGAAATGGTGTGACTTGTGTTTTTTACTCTGCACATTTGATTGATATTTTTGGTACCCTGTGTTAAAACTTTGAAGGGGAACTAAGGTAAGGTAGAAATCAACAGTCAGGGTTAAATCTGGCTTTACCAGTGTTATACATGCATACATGCCCACACACATTATTGCATGCTTGAGTGTGACTGAATTGAGATTGGAATTCATGTTCATTCATGAGTTAAATATAGCCCACCCAGAGCAAGCCAAATTAATTTACATCTACATAAGAGGAAACATGTGCAATATGATGTGATTCATAGAACTCAGCATGAGTGAGCTTAATTTGCATAAGAAGTTCTTAAACCTAACTTATGCCAACTGGGCTGAGACCACAATTTTAGACTTTGCTGGGCTCTGTGCTTCTATGATTGTCCACAAAAGCATGAATGTACTAAAACCATTTATAAACAACAGAGATACGCCTAAATAATCAGACTAAATGACAGCTGATGTAATTAATTAATGGAATACAAGATATATTTTATACCCTACAGACAACATGCTCACAGCAAGCACATGCAGACATGTATTACTATTATAGCAGAGGAGGGGTCTATATCATAGCATCAAAGTTTCAAAACTTTGAATGTTATAATATCGAACCCAAAACCATGAAAGCTAAAAACCCCTAAGACTGAGAAAAGTGTTTTTTTTTTTCCCCCTGGGAAAAAAAAATTGCTGTTCCAGCACAAAACACAAAACACACAAACACTACAAACTATTTCTAATGTGGGGGGCTTCACCCCCCGTGCCCCCCACACACCCCTACTTAAATATACCAACTCTGAGATTGCACCACACTGGAGGAAATAGCAAAGCCATGGAAACAGCCCACCAAATTCTTTCCCCTGGGAAAGAATTTCATGTTCCGCGGCTTCGCTGTTGTCAGTCTTCGAGGTTTTGGGTTCGATATTATAACATTCAAAGTTTTGGGACTTCGATGTTATGATATAGACCCCAGAGGAGTACAAAGCACAGGCAGTATGGAAAAAATGAAAAGCATAACTCAGAAGTAATGGTTCAACATGGTTATCACCATGTATGTGCATTTCTGCAATGCAGTGTCATGCACGGTCCTTATTTATTGAAAGTATCATACAAGGATGGCAGGTGTCACTTTCACACTTTTGTTAGAATATGTGAGTGTTGTAGAGTGGCCTATAAAAACTATACAACATGATGCAACAGCAGGAAATAAGAGAGAGAATCAGATTTTCAAATATTCCTCATTTATATCTCATTATACCATCATTTGCATATCACTTTCTCTGAATGCTTCAGTTACTCGCATCCAAGCCCAGCTGGTGCCTCTGAATCTCACTTAGCTGCACTTAGGTGCAACCAGCTTAGCTTTCTGCTATGTCTAACACAGTGATAATGAACAGTGCTTGAAAAAGCTGTGGTTATATTAATTAACTCACACACTTGTAATTTATCTAGTGAAACTACGAAATCCTGGTTCTTGCATTTCAGAAACTATATTGAGTGACTTCCTGGAGGCACAAGAATCAGTAATTAACATCTACCTTACTGACAATTTTCCTGTTTTCTGTTTCCTTCAAGGTTGGTTCCTATTTTGGTGCAGAGCTTTGTGCTCTTGATATCAACAAGGACAATGTGACTGACTTCCTCCTTGTAGGGGCACCCTTTTTCCATAACAGAGGAGAGGAGGGCAAAGTTTATGTGTATCGTATAACCAGTGAGGTAAGATAATACTCTGCAATGCATACTGCTTTAGAAATATCAGTGATATAGTGTTCTTCTGTCCTCATCCTAATTATGTCTCATCTTGGTTTTGTGTGTGTGTGTGTGTGTGTGTGTGTGTGTGTGTGTGTGTGTGTGTGTGTGTGTGTGTGTGTGTGTGTGTGTGTGTGTGGGTGTATGTGTGTGTGTGTGTGTGTGAGTCTGTCTGTGTGTCTGTGTATGTTTATATGGGCACTTGTGTCTGTGTATGTTTATACGGGCACTTCATCCCTACCTATTTCTATACATTAAATGGTCACTAGTACTTTTGCATCGGATACCAAAAAATGTAATTATGTTATAATTCACTGTGAAGGTTATATTGTGTTATTAAACTGATTCAGTAAGCTTTGCAGTTGTTGTTGTGTCTTTCGGCTTTTCCTGGTTAGGGGTCGCCACAGCGGCACTCCGGTCTGCTAATGATTGGCAATTGATTTTTACGTGCTAAGTTGCCAGCCCTAACGGACAGCCTTCAACGAAGGTACGCCCATTCACGCATGTCTCATAGGTTCATAGGTTCATACTAGGCTATCTGCCCGAGGGCATTTATAAGCCTAGCCCATAGTTTTGTGGCTTACGCCACCCCTTTAGTTTGGAGAAACTATGCCCATTATTTTGCTGTGCCTCTGTCGAGCAGTGACACTGAGGTAACCCCTGGGGTGTATCTGCGATCTCCCATCCATTGGTCAAGATTCCTCTTGAACAAGGCCAGCGAGGTGCTCTGCCTCACATAAACCGGGATTTTGTTCCACAGCATAGGGAGTCTTTGGGTGATGAATCTATCCCTCCAGCACATCCTATTAATAACCGTGTCGAGGTTTAAGTCTCCGCCCTTGTGGCTCTGAGGGATCTAGGTTTTTGAGATGAAGCATGTTCATCAAATCTGGGTTTGACATGGCCTTGTATGTCAGGCATAGGTCACCTCTGAGCAAGCGGTAAGCAACTGAATATAACTGGAGTTCTTTCAGTCGGGCAGCATAAGACAGATTTTTGAGACCCTTTATCCTTTTGGTGAGGAACTTTTGTGGCCTCTCCAGCTGCTGCAAGTGTCGGGTCAGATACATTCCGAATGGGGCATTGTACTCGATCATTGGTCTGATGAGTGATGAGTATAGGGAGACTATGACTTCCCTTGATCTAGATGTGAATCCCTTCATGATAAGGTGGGCAATGTAGAAGGTCTTCCTAACTACTTTAGCAATATGAGTGTTGAATGAAAGGCTACTGTCAACCTGGGTTCCCAGGTCCCTAATAACTTCTTCTGTGTTCAGGGGATTGCCACCTATATGGTAGCTAGGGGTAACCTTATTTTTCCCGAAGGGTATGACTATGCATTTCTTGGCATTTAACTTTAGGCCATGGCTCTGGCACCAGTTATCCGTTTCTGTGAGACCCTTCTGAAGGATATCTGTGTTGGATGTGTTTTCAACTACAGCACCCAGTTTGCAGTCATCTGCAAACTTTGTCAGCCATAACCCTCCTGTGTTTGCTTGTACTTCAGAAAAGTAGATGCCAAACAAGAGTGGGCCCAGGACTGAGCCCTGTGGGACACCACTTGTGACAGGCTTTGAGTCTGACATGGCGCCAGCAACTCTGACCCTGTGGGTTCTGTCACTCAGCCAGTTTGCAACCCATCTTGTAATGTATGGGTTTACATTTAAGTTGATGAGTGTTTCAATGATACCCGAGTGAGGTATTGTATCAAAAGCCTTCGCCAGGTCTAGGTAGGCTGTATGGACTGCCTTTCCCTCGTCAATGGCCTTGGTGACTGTTTCGAAAAAGTCAACCAAGTTTAAAAGGCATAATCTGCCTTTGACAAAGCCAAACTGGGTTGGATCCAAAGTCTGCAAGTTCCCTATGTCTTTATTTATGAGATCCATTATGATCCTCTCCATGGCTTTGCAGATAAGGCTTGTCAAGCTAATGGGACGGTAATTTCCAGGGTCAGTGGAGGCACCGCCTTTGTGGAGTGGGACCACAGTCGCTGTACGCCACTCCTGGAGTGCGTATCCGGAGGTGAGACTAAGATTAAACAGCTGTCCTAACTGTGGGTTTAATTCCTCGTTGAGTTCATGGAGCACACAGCCGGGGACACTATCAGGTCCCATGGATGCTGTGTTCTTTGCCTTGGAGAGAGCAGTTCTCACCTGGGCGTTAGAGATGTTTGGGGGGCTACAATCATTTGGTATAGATATCTCTCCTTTAGGGGGGGGAGAAGTTTGCACTGAACCTGTCAGCCAGTATGTTGGCAATGTCTGTAGGATCAGTAATCTTCACATCATTTTGAACTAATTCTGAGCATATCTGGGAGTTTCCTCCTAGGTTTCTGACATAGCTAAAGAATGCCTTATGGTTGTCTTTAGAGTCCTTAGCTATTTTTCTCAAAATTAGCTTTGGATGATTTTATGAGAGCTCTTAGCTTTTTACTTATAGTGATCAGCGGTGTCTTACCTTTTAAG
Organism: Protopterus annectens; assembly: GCF_019279795.1. Classification (NCBI taxonomy): domain Eukaryota; kingdom Metazoa; phylum Chordata; order Ceratodontiformes; family Protopteridae; genus Protopterus; species Protopterus annectens. Next base: position 647,842,203 of record NC_056747.1, on the reverse strand, counting down.
GATTTTGCTCTATCTTGTAGTAGCTTTCTCCTTTTGTTGTAGAGTTTGTTTATGGCTGGGGTCCACCAGACTGGACGCTTGCCTTTGGTACAAAGAGTCTTTGTTTTGCTTGGGATTGCCTGATCCATGCAGCCTGCAGGTGCTGGTAGAAGGCATTTGTAAGTGATTCAGCGGTTTGAGTAATGTTAACCGCCGGCTCAGGGGCCTTAAAGGAGACCACACTAGTCTTTAGAAGTGTGAAGTCGGCTTTCGAGAAGTTCTTTACTGTGGTCTTTTCATTTCGGTGGGGGCGGGATGAGGACCTCCAGCGAGATTAGTTTGTGATCAGATCTCACCAGTGAGGGGTATACTTCGGCGTTGAACATTGTGCTCCCATGTTCGTGATGATGAGATCAAGTATGTTTTCTCCTCTTGTGGGGATGGTGACTAGTTGTTCCATGGCATTTGAGTTTATGAATTCCAGGAACTTTTGGGCTAGAGTGTTTGGGCTTGAGTAGTGTTCCCAGTCTATATTAGGGTAGTTGAAGTCACCTAGTATGATGGTGTTCGGAGATACATTTATCCCTCCAGTGTTTTCAGGAAGGCCATATGAGGTTCCTGAGTTTGCGAGGGTGGCCTGTAACATGCTACAAATTGCAGAGCAATCTTGCCTATGGTTAATTGCACCTGGATGGTTTCCGATGCATCGTGCAATGCCACCAATCTTGAGGTGTGGGTGTCCTTGATGAATATGGATACCCCTCCTCCTTTCTTGGTATTGTCCGGGTTTTGGGGCGGAACGCATGATATGAGGTAAAACCTGATAGTGCCGGGGTGCTCTCAGGAGCCTTGAACCAGGTTTCTGTCACAGCACAGACATCGATGTTCTCCATACTGAGAAGGGCCTCGAGTGCATGCATCTTGAGGTTGAGACTTCTGGCATTGAGCAGCATTACCCTTAGTTTTTTCTTTGTTTTGTTCTAGGGTGGTAGGTTTAGAATTTGAGCCTTGCCTAAAAAGGCACTATGGGGGTGGCAAGAGCCTTTGCCAAAATCCAGAATCCCAGGGTGACAAGTGCAAGCCGTCCCTTGCGAAGCAGCGTGGCTTGTCCAGCATGTCATCCCAGGCAGACAGACATTGGATCCCCTTTGAATGACACCAGAGTTTAAGCCAATTGTTAAAGCTGATCATCTTATCTCTGTATTGTGGCATCATTCTTGGTGAAGGTAGGATACTGCTCAAGGTCAGGGTCATACCTGCTTGGGCTACATAATCAAAGAGCTCCTCTATGTCTCTTTTCATGTAGTCCAAGGAGGTACGTCTCAGGTCGTTAACACCGGCGTGGACAATGATTGAGTCGTACTTGTACCTGCTGTTGAGAGACCTGAGTGCATGCGTTATGTGGCGGATTCTAGCACCCGACAGGCAGCTTACTGTGACCTTCTCCTTACTCAGTCTGGTGAGCGGGACGTCAGTGTGTCTGACTATGGAGTCACCAATGACTAGTGTGTCTGGCATTGTGTTTGGCCTTAAGGGCTGTGACTGCTTGACACTCTGACTGTGTGGTCTATGTGTTGCAGGTGTTGTGTTCTGAGGTGGTAGTTGTTTGGGTGTCTGCTTTGGTGGCCTCTGCTGTTTTGGTAGATTTTTGATCAGAGCCTCCGAGTATGTCTTTGTGTGTTTATGTGTATGATTTGAGGTTGTGATGGTATTATGTGAGACTGAGTCTATAGTGTGTGTGGTTACCTTCTCCTCCTGTCTGGTCATGCCAGTCCTATGTTGAGAGAGCTCAGCCTCCAGTTTGGCCGTATAGTTGCATCTCTCGCATGTATTTGTGTTTTGTGGGAGGAGGAGAGGGTTGTCTGTGTACATGAGGCAATTGTAACATTGCCTCAATATTCCCAGGTTCACCAGCTGAGCAGGAGAGGACATTAGCAACTGATCCCTCGACATGCTAGAAGGAATAGACAGAAAAACTTAAGAAAAGGTTCTGGGGATGTGGGTGACCGAGAAATGGGGTTTGCTTTTTTGGGGTACTTTCTATAACAAGAGTGCTGTATCGAGGTGATAAGTACTGTAGGAGCAAGTGCTTCGCTATACAGATAGAGAATAGTCTACTTGGGAGTCAAGTAGAGATAATTTATAGTTGTAGGATACACTAAATAGAACAGTAGTATACTTTGAGGAAGGTAGTTTTAAGGGAAAATTTGAAGAGTGGACTTTAGGTAGCCCTAATAGTTTAAATCTGATTAACTGGCGCTGCCCTAGTGTGCAACGGTAGCAGCTCCGCGCTAAATCACGCTAAAGCGTGCTTTATAGCAGGGGGCTGGAAAAAACAGGAAATGACCCAAAATGGCCGACAAATTACTAGTTGCTGCTTCTAACCACTCCTCTGAGGACAAACAAGCAGCTCAGTACTCCCCACTCCCACTGGTGAGTAAAGAAACTACCTCTGGCCACACAAGAAAATGGAGGAACACAGAAACCAAATACAAAGCCCAGGGATCAGCAAAATCTGATCACTGGAACAACTAGCTAGGAAAGTTTAGGAAAGGAGAAATATTTTTTTTTTTTTTGTTTTTTGCAAACAGACAGAAAAAATGCAGTAAATGCTTTGTTTTCGACTAAATTGCTATCAAAGGCTGGTACACTCGAGTGTATTAGCCTGTTTGTTACTTTTAAGCAATACTTTAGCCCACAAGTGCAATCAACAATATAAGCTCACAAAAACAGGAAAATAAGGTAATAAAACAGTAATATAGACACAAACAGTAGTCGAAAAGCTCAAAAGATCGAAAAATGCAAACTAAAAAGTTTAAAAAATGCTTATGATCAAGAAAGTTGCTTTTTCTGCTCTCTGCTGGCTTAGGAACTCTGCAGGGGACCACGAGGAGCTATGCCTAGTTCTCTAATGCCAGAAAAGCCTGCCAAAGCGTGCTTTATAGCAGGGGGCTGGAAAAAACAGGAAATGACCCAAAATGGCCGACAAATTACTAGTTGCTGCTTCTAACCACTCCTCTGAGGACAAACAAGCAGATCAGTACTCCCCTCTCCCACTGGTGAGTAAAGAAACTACCTCTGGCCACACAAGAAAATGGAGGAACCCAGAAATCAAATACAAAGCCCAGGGATCAGCAAGAATCGCGCAGAAGACGCTCTAGCTGAGAGTCGAACCGGTCAGCGTCTTACTGTGAGGCGACAACGCTACGACAGCACCACCACTGCAGATTAAAATGCAAATGCAGGGCAATGCCCATTTATTTTAATGAAAGAATATATCAACCTTGTTAACTACTGTGCATCCAGAATTAATTTACTAGATGGTAATTGTGGAACATGTGGTTTAATATACCTGGCTATTTGTGCAAGTTGTTCCTCCTTCTATATTGGTAAAACAGAAAAAGCATTACAGAAATAGGATATATGAGCACAACTATGACATTAAAAAGAAAAAAAGGTTAATAGTGCTCTATATAAGCATAGTTAAACATGCAGCAACTTCAACAAATTCCTGTTTGGTGTTTTGAAAATTGTTGACATACATTTAAGGGGAGGACAATGGGAGACACAAATTGAATTCAGGGAACTAATGTGGCAACTAAGGTAAACACAATGCCCCACCCCCCTGGGATTAAATGAACACACTTCAGTTAATTCAGTCTTGAAGCTCAGGGCAGCTGAATTGTAAAGGACAATGACAATTTTCTTATGGCGTTAAATTTGGTATGGTAGTATTTATCATTTAAACAAGTGGTAACTGGTATTCTCTTAAAGTTATTCAAAAGAATGTTTTAATATTTCTCACCTCTACACATTTTAAACTGAATTAAAACCTGCAAGGTTTCTTGTTTAATATTTTAATCTGTTGCCTATTCACTGCTTCAAAAATGTTTATTTTAATGCCTTTTACTTATTATATTTTTTTCAGTGTATTAGAACATTAATTATATGTTTGTATAATTGTGTGTTTAATTAATTGGTAGAGATGACTATAAAAAAGTACTTTTCTCATATACCATTCATTTCTGATGAAGTCCATCTTGTGTAAAGCAGAAAGCTCTTAACTGATTTGATTTTACTAACTAATAAGTTGTACCTGTTGGAATTAATAAATATTTTATCTATCTAATTAGGTTCGTTTTTTTGAGGTCCACCCTTAAAATGCACAGTTTGTTGGATCTAGATACACCAAATGACATGAGCCACTAACTTGGTTGTTTCTTACAAGGTTTCCATGTTGCTATTCCATACTCTAATTTTGCTCTAATGTAACTTACAATGATTTCAGCATTTCTGGTTTCTTAGACATAGAAACCTTTTTATACAACCTATAGTTCTAGTACTATCATTAGTCAATTGGTTTGATATTTTTAGAAAAACTCAGTGCTGATCTGCCAATATACCCAGGTCCTTAAATGAATCTATAGTTTCAATCATTGTGTGCTACAGTAAATATTCACCCTTCAGTTTGTTTCTCCAAAATCTCATATGCTTAGTTTTTGATGTATTTTATCAGTGTATTATTCTCTTGTGCCCAAATGGTCAATTTAGTCAAGTTATTTTGCTGACATGCCCCATCTGTAACACATGTAATTAGTTTACCTATTTTAAAGTCATTTGAATACAGACTGTAGAATACCTCAGAAGAAACGGATCTAGAAGATACAACATACACAGGTATGGACCTAGGACAGAACCCTGTGCAACACCCTGCCTGTAAAATTGAATTTCACCTGTCCAATTGTTGTATGATACTTGCTATGTCCTATTTGTAAGCTATGCAGATAATATCGTAGTAAAATTAAATCAATACCTAGTTATACTAACTTATTTATCAGTTTTTTGCGTATGACCCTATCAACGCCTGAAGTTATGTCTATGTAAATTACATCACAGCACAATTTTTCATTTATAGGTGTTTTCCTATTATAACATGATGTTCTATAGCAAGTGATTATAGATTTATTTTTAACATATGCATGCTAATATATGATGTCAAGCCTCTGCCTTTCCAGTTCTGACAATAATTTATCCAAAATAACCTACTCCATTATTTCTGTACAACAAGAAAGTAAACATATGTGTCTGCATGACTCTGAGTTTGCCCCATTCCTCTTTTCTTAAAGAAAGGTTTAACAAGTGCATGTCTCCAGTCTTGTGGAATCTCCCCATACTTAAATGACCTAGTAAAAAACAGATGTAATAGCACTGTAAGGTCATCCTGAAGTGTTCTCATGTCATTATTACTAATTCCATCTCCTCCCTGTGCTTTGTTTGGGTCTATTTGGAGTAGTTCATTTTCAGTATAATCTAATTTAATTTCAGTACCTGAAATTACCTAGATGTTAGTAGAATAATTTGTCACCCCTTTCGTCGAGTCAAATTGTTTTGCATAAGATTTTGCCAAAATATCTATAACCTGTTGTGTTTGAGAATACATTTCAGAATCTACACATAGTTTATCAATTTGTATGTCTTTACTCCTACCACAGCTTGTATAGCTATAAAATGTTTTCCTATTAAGATCAATATCTTTATATAAAATTTCTTCAATGTTTTTTTCTCGATCTTGTCTTACACTATGGCCAGATTCATTAACGCTTATACTAATTGTACACTAACTGTGAATGATCTATATTCAAGAACATCCCTACTATTTTTTTGTGCTTTCTAGTCACTCATAAAGTTTACTTTAAGTGTACATGTGGTCTACACTTTGTGGTAACCTTTATGAATCCCCTTCAATATTTAAGGCTGCAAGTAAATCAGTAGGGAAACTAAAATTAGGAAGAAGAAGGTGTGAGTTATGCTTCTGTTGTCTGCTCATTCATAACAGTATACACTTAGCATACACTCAGTGTAGGCATTAATGAATCCAAGAGTATGGACTTCTAAGATGGCTGCACATTGAGTAACAGCTTAACTCTAGCTCTCCTAGTGTGAAAACAGAAACTGAGCAGGGAAGGCTAATAGACTTTTGTGTTTATGGGTAAATGTCAGCAACTGGCTAATAAGTGTACTGCCTGGATGCCAGGAAAAAAGAAATACAAAGCACTTCGAAAAAATCAGCTACAAAAGGTGGGGAAGAAACACTGATTGGGGAAAGTTTTGCAGCTGTTTAGCAAAAAGCAATGCAACCTCCAGACATGACTTCCAGTAACCTACAGGAAGATATAAAACAACTGCACACAGACCTGGTTAAAATAAACAAAACACTGATGGAGTAACAAATAACAAAAGGCTGGAAAAAATGGAAGAAGCTTTACACAGATATTCAGATGAGGTGATAATGCTGCAAAAATTAGAGTTGAAATGAAGAAAAGGCTGACTGAATATGAAACTGCTCAGGAAGAGATGTTTCAAAAAATAATAGAATTAGAGGACACAGCATGTAGGGAAAATCTAAGATGTTTGGCTATACCAGAGAAGCTGGAAAGAACAGACTGCATTAATTTTATTAAAGCACAATAAGCAACTGGACTGATATTCCACAGCAGAAGTTGTTAGTTGAAAGGGCACATAATGCGTATGCTTCAAACCTGGCTATAAGAAAGCAGTCTATTTAATAGTAAAGATGCAATCCTCCCAGCAGAAAGACCTGATTCTGAGAAAACTGTGGCATAAGGACAAAATACTAAAAGTGGGAGACATCAGGGTGTTTGTGGAGAATGATTACTCATTGTATACCAGGCAGAAGAGGAATAAATTCATTTGAGTATTCAGGGAATGTCGCGACACAGGTGAGAGAGTCAAACTGCTGTACCCAGCTGTCTTCAAGGTATTCTTCCCTGGAGGGACAAAATCATGTTTTGACAAAGTACATGCTAAGGAGGAAATACAAAAAGTGAGCTGTGAAACAGAAGGAGATTCTGCATCTTGTTCTTCTGGTAATAAAGACCACAGACAGACTGTACCTGTGAAACCTTTTACAATGTTTCAATGGAAAATGTTAGAGAGAAGGAAGGTAGCACAAGAGTTGACTAGAAAAATCAAGAGCAAATTGGAAATGAAGCAGAGACAGGATTTTGGAGAAGGGAAGAGAGGGGAGAAAGTTAACTGTAAGCAAAGGAAACATTTTTTCTTAATAGTAGTATTTGTGTGGTATATGGTTTTCTTTGAATGGTATAAAGTAAAGTTTTATCAGTTATTTTTAAGTGTAATGGAGATTTAAATAGGTGCTGCTGTTCTTTTATTTTTTTCTTTCTCCCATCTCTCTTTCTTCTTTTTTGGTTTTACAAAATGTAGGCACTGCAAAGTAATAAAAGCCTGGTTAAAAGAGCATGACAAAAGAAAAAATAATGTGCTTTTTCTCATTCTCTCATGGGGGAATGACAGGATTAAGGACCTTAACTTGATTTAAAAACAAGTTTTAAGAGAAAACAAGTAAATCAAAATGAATATTGAATAATATGAGGCTTTTTTCTAGCAATTGAATGTATGCTTAGTAGCAATTCTGTACCTGGCTCTCATGTCTCCATGGAAACAATCTGATTGTCTGGGTCTCATGTCTTCATGGAGATAATGTGATAATGAGAAATTGGCTGTCTGGTTCTCATGTCTCCATGGACAAAATCTCATAAAGATAATTTGGTTACGGCATGGTGGAGAGTGATTGGCTGGGAGGAAAAGAAAAGAGAAACTGGCTAGGAGATAATGTTCTCTGAAAGCATTCAAGGTTTTCCTAGCTGTGAGAGATATAAAGATAAGATAAAACAATTAAAAATTAGTAGAAGCACAGTTTGCACATTGTGTCTTAGCATGGATAACCTATCTTTTAGGTTAACTCAAGTCTATGAGTCTGGTTGTCAGTTTGAGACATCTGTTCCTATTAAGAGCATAAAACTTTAATATCTGAAGATACTAATAGGTTTTAGGAAGCAATGGGTGTTTTTGAGGGCTTTCAATAAAACAAAAAGATTTGGAAGATGTGGCATAAGCTCAAATGATTATAACAAGAAACAACTATGTAAAAGTTCAACCTGCCAAACAGTGTATGCATGTAACACAAAAGCTGGAACTAGACATTTAACAAAAAAGATGTATACATAAAGAGTGGGAATAATAACTTTTTTAATACAATGATGCTTTCTGTAATGTATTCAAATGTCAACAGTATAAATACAAAAAAGAAAGAATAATAAACTATTTTAAAAAATGTAGAGTGCAAATAGTTAAGTTACAGGAGACATGCTTGGAAATAACTGAACATGTAAATTTGATAAAGAAAGGTTTTTGGGATGGTTATTCACCGGAATACATGAGACAAAGGAAAACAGGAGTACTTATATTAATTGCAAGAGGAACTCCAACAGTGATAGATGATGGTAAAGATAATAATGGCAGCAGGAGCGGCCTTAGGTCAACTGGTGCCCTAGGCAAAAGGGCACCACAGCACCCCCACCATGCCACCCAGTGCCCCCATCCTTGTCTACCTACACCAAATAAATACTGGAAAAGTGCCCCTACTAAAGTGGCACTCTAGGCGGCCACCTAGTTAGCCTATGCCTAAGGCCGGCTATGAATGGCAGATATGTGGTGTTAAGGGACTACTAGCAAGGGAAGAGAAATACACTGGCATGTATTTATATTCCACCTAAAACTGCTATAATGGAGTTTAAGAAAATTCTGGGAGAAATAATCAGTTTTCAGCAAGGAATATTACTTATAGGTGAGGATTGGAGTTTGATTTGCAGCAGTAAAGATTTGTCTGGTATAACAAAGGAAGGCAGCTTTTTGAAGAAATTTATGAAAATATTTGGCATGGAAGATGTTAATTCAGTCATAAGATTTCAGAGTGAATTTACATGTTATTCCCTAAGATATAAAAACTGGACTAGGCTAGACTGAATTTACATTTCACAGCAACGTGCATTTAATTGAAGGTCTTGATATGCACCCAATAATTATTTCAGAGCATGTGTTAATAATAACTAAAATAAAAAGACATGGTAATGAAATAAAAATACGATGCTGGAGCTTTCCTACCTGTTGAAAATAGAGGAATTTAATAATGGGTAGTGGATATTATTCAGGAGCTATTCAAGAGGATAGAAATTACTTCAGAAAATATAGCCGGAGAGTGGGATAAAATTAAGGTGGAGTTTAAAAATAGGGCAGAAATAAAAGAAAGGGAGCTATGGTTAAGAAGTAGCAAGAATTGTTTAGAGGGACTGGCAAATGTTAAAGTATTGCAGAATAGGGGCAATCTCACAGAACAAGAACAGGATCAGCTGCAGAATTTTAAGCAGAAAATAAGGCATTACCTTGGTAATATACATGAGTTTAGAAAGATTGCTACTAAGCAACTGTTTTAATAACACTAGAGCCCAAAAACTTTTAGCAGAATGAGTCAGGCAACAGAAAGCAGAAAGGACTGTTGCCAAGCTTAGGGAGCCTATAACAAGCAAAGTAACAAGAGATCCTGTCGAGGTACTAGAAATCTTTCAGAAATTCTGTGAAAGTCTGTATAAAGCAGAGAATATGGAAATCTAGAAAAGATACAAATAGAAATGTTTATGGAAAAATGAAATATGCCAAAGTTAGAGTTACTAACAGGATAGGAGGGCATGAGATAAAATTGTAATGTACAACCAATCTACAGGAAGGTCTGCAGGAATAGATGGTATTCCTGTGGAAGTTTGGAAACTAGGAGGGAAAAAAACTGATACAGGTCTGGAAGGTTTTAACAGTATTTTAAGAGGAGAAGAAGTACCAACATCCTGCAATAAACCAGTGGTAACTGTAATACCTAAAGAGAGTAAAGATCCATCAGATCCAGCTTCATACAGGCCCTTTTCAATACTAAACCATAATTATAAAGTGTTCATTTCTATAATGGCTAAAAGAATGGCAAAAGTAATGGCAACATTGATAGATATGGATTAATGTGGTTTTGTGGAGGGGAGGCAAACATTTGACAATATTAACAGAACATTAATGATCCAGGGGGAAGCAGAATATAAGAAAATACCATTGTTCTCACTGGATCCTGATGCAGAGAAAGCATTTGACAGAGTAAGCTGGGACTTTATTAGCAGGGCAATGGAAGCATTTGCATTTCCTGAAAAATTATAAGGTTGATTAGGAGGATATATGAGGGATCGGAGGTGAAAATTAAAGTGGATAGGGTCCTCTCTAATAATTTCCGATTGAGCAGAAGAACCAGGCAGGGTTGTCCTCTTTCCCCTTTATTATATGCATTATATTTAGAACCTGGCAAAGAAAATAGGATATAATTGGTATGGTAGTCAAGAAAAGCTGGATCTATTTGCAGATGGTATTATTTTATACATGACAAAACCAGAAAGGGACATTATAATATTGTGGAACATTTTGAGACAGTTTCAAATCTTGTTGGAATATAAAATTAATAGGTTCATAGGTTGGTACTAGGCTATCGGCCCTAGGGCCTATACAAGCCAAGCCATAACAATTCCCTGGCTATGAATGAAGCTAATACAAAGACAATAGTGGTAAATTATGTACCCATATATGAATTCGTTCAGCAATATCCATATTTATGGGGACATGATAAAATGAAGTATTGAGTATGGATTAAAAATAATTCTGGTGTGGCAGCTAAGGATATGTTGGAAGAGACTAAATAAAAGACAATACAAAAACTGAGAAAAATGATAGTAAGATACAAGCAGTTAAATGTTTTTAGTCCCATTAGTCTTATACATAGGTCAGGCATATTTTTATTAACCAGAGGAGAAGTTGTGGATAGCAATTACTAAAGAGCTGAAGGACTTTATCTGGGAGGGGAAGGCAGCAAGAGTCAAGTGAGATATTCTTCCAGTAAAACAGGGCAGATTGGGATTACCCGATTTGAAGGGGTATTTCAGAGCTACACAGTTAAGGTTCCTATACATAGCACAAGCAGAAAACTATAATTCAAAGTGGAAAGAGATTTTGATGAAACATGGAGGAAGCTCAAGAAACAAGGAGAGACTGGGATTTTGGATGCAGGCCTTTAAGGAGAATAACAGTAATCATACAGAATATTATATCCACAAAGTAGCAGAAAATATCCTAAGAATTAAGCCAACATGGGAATGGAGAAAGAAGATTCTGCTGATAGGGATGACTGTAATTAGGGATATAGACAATAGTCAAGAGGGGGCTGAAATTTATTGGAGAAAACTGGCAAACGAACAAAGGTGTTGGGAGCAAATAACTGGAGAGGGAAAGGTGATAGAATGGGAAGACGCCATGTATTTATTTGGACTGCAGGTTGTAAAAGGAAACCAGAGCACCCAGAGGAAACCCACACAAATGCATGGAGGACATGCAGACTCTACACAGAAGGCACTCCAGCTGAGAATTGAACTGAAGATCTTCTTGCTGTGAGGTGGCAATGCTAACCGCTGCACCACTGTGCCACCCCCCCCCAAAATAAAGAGAGAGCATGTCCCACTAAGAACTGAACTCAGATCACTGAATACAGTGTCCAGAGTACTATTACACCATGGAAGCACATTCTCCAGATACTCAGATTGCTGAATTCTTGTTCCAAATTTCAAAGTTGTTATCAGTAGTATCATGTTTAATAGCAGCTGAGTGATTTTTTATTGGCAATGCACATTTCCTTTCCTAAATTTGTTATATTTATACTCTGCCAAATATTATCTCATCAGCCCAGTCAGTAATATATGTAACACGTTTTCCAAGCTGTGCCTATTGCACAAGTACAGTCATCATCAATAAGTCTAGATTTACTACTAACGGTTAGCAAATCATCCAACTTTTGACATGAGGAGCAGTAGCGTAGTTAGAGCGGGACAAAACTGTCTTGGGCACAAATTGTTAGGAGGGTGTGGATCAGCCATCTGACTCATCATCCCAATTCTCACTCTTTAGTGCAATATTGGCTTTTAAAAGCCAGTATTGCATTTGCAGTCAAAGCCAAGCACTTTAGCAGTCTGCATGCAGTCTAAACCATAGCAACTGCTTGCTAACAGTTTAAAAGTAAAAAAAATATATATATATATTTTTTTTATTCACTGAAACCTGAGCACTGAAGCACTACATGCAGTATATGAACTATAACAACTGTTTGCTACATTTGTAACAAGCAGTTTGATATAGTTTAAAAAATAACAGATTTTTTTCACTAAAACCAGAGTGCTGTAATGCTTCCTGCAGGGTATAAACTCTAACAACTGTTTGCTACATTTTAAAAGATAATACATTTTTTTAACTAAAATGTGAGTGCAGTAATGCTTCATGCAAGTAGATGAAAATAATTTAGAGGAAGGAGGGTCGGGGCAGGGCAGAGAAATGAGATTGGTGGTGTGTATCTGGCCACTTGATTGGTGTTCCAGGAGAATAAGCAGACTTTTTTTTGGCTTTTCACTAGTTGAAGAGATGTGGTGGGGAGAGTTGGATGCCAGTTTGCAGAGGTCCTAATTTTTTTTTTTTTTTTTTTGCTTTTCACTTGAAGAGCAGAGAGCTTGGACACTAGTTTCTGGTTCTAGCACAGAGTGCTGATTAAGTCAGCTGTGCTTCTAATGAAGAAAACATGTCTCCAATATCATCAGGTCTTACTTTTATATATTCACAGCATTTAGTACACTGTGCAAGATATTTATGCTTTAGAAATCATTAATGGCAAACTCATTTAAGGAATCCATTTTCTGTTACAAATGATTAAAAATTTTAAAAGAATAATGTAAATCAGTTACCACAGAATTCAATGAAATTAAAACAATTAGTAGTTTAAGTCAAACTATATGAGGAAATCACACAAACAATATAAAACTAAATATTAAATTAATTTCACTGAGCTAACCTTGTACAGGGGGAAGTAATCGAATAAGTCATCATTCAGACCTACAGTCCCAGTTGTGCCACTCACACTAAAAAGCTGGATGTCCTTTCCATCTTGTGTTAATGCACACAAGTAGTTCTACTCACTATTGCTCATAGTTGTACCCCATTATAACAGTAAACATCATAGGTAAAAATAAAATATAACTCAAAATAAATCTTGTCTAACTAAGCACTCATATGATAAAACACAAATCAACACTGGATTGTTTCATATAGGCTCTGGATTGTCCTGTCTATACTCTGTGTAAATTTATAGCTGACTGGCCTCCTGGGGTGATTAGAGTTTGCCTGTCTACAACCTATCTATTTCTACACTTAGACTGATATTTTCATATGGCCCACAAGGCCAACGTAACACAGTTCTTGAACAAGCCAACTGAGGAAGGAGAAGTTAAGAAGACTATCTCTGGTCTAACATGCAACAAGACTCCAGGACTTGATAGGTTCCCTGTGGAATTTTATAAATGGGGTGGCAGTCAACTCTAGCTGACATGACTGTATAATAGCCCTGAGTTCAGACGTGGCACATCTGGGTGCCCTAATCAGATAATGATAGTAGCTATTTCAAAAGGATCTGAACATACCTTCATGTGCAGAGACTTCAAACTGCTTTTCCTAATTAATGTAGACATCAACATTTTTGCAAGAATACTTGTGTTTAGATTAGAGTAAATTTTTGCCTGATGTAGTGATGATCGGACAGAATGGATTTGTGAAGGGAAGGGACATTTCAGATAATTGGTGGGAACTCCTCTCCTTCCTTCACATGATTGCTGAGGAAAACCTCCAGCATGCAGGTATGGTGTTGTTTGATATCTAGAAGGTGTTTGACATAGTAAGCTGGAAATACATGTTTTAGCAGAAAGGGAGATGGGGGATAGCATCATTCATTGGGTTGATACCTTATGTAATGAACCAACATTTAGAGTGTTCTTTAATGGAGGACTGTCACAATGCAGAAATGTAAAGCAGGGAGCCAGGCAAGGGTGTCCGCTGTCACCTGCCTTGTTCATCCTGTTAATGGAATTAGCATATCAGGTGAGGCAATACTTGGACCTGAAATCAATGCAGAGAGGTATACAAAGCAGGGTTCTGCTATTTGCAGATGACTGCATATTTCTAAGTACTAATGCTGAAATGTTAATATCAGGAGTATTAGAGGAACAAAATTTGGGTTAGCGTTCAGATTGGAATGCAGTCATTTCAAGTTAGCGCTTCTCCCATGTCAGGAAATAGGACAGACAGTGTCACAATTAATACCATCCATCCCAAGGAAGTGTAAGGAGAACTCTTCCAGATACCATAGAAACTACCTGGAAAATGTTGTACAATAATAGTCTAGACCTGATACCTAAAGTCCAGATCTTTAACACACTGACAGGGACAATAAAGGCCATTCAAGTGATAATCTGAATTATAGATTCATAGATCCATAGATTATTACTAGGCTAACAACCCAGGGGGGCTTTCTAAGCCTTGCCAAGTTTTCCTGAAAGAATAATGATGTCCCACATCCAAAGAGGACATTGAGGGTCAGGGATTTTTAAGCTACCTCTCTGTATAAGGGTCATGGGTACCAGGCACAGTGTAAGTTTCTTTTTCCCTATCCCCTGGTCTAGGTTGCACTTAATCTGGGTAATAGATGAACTCAGCTTTACATGGATGGGAAGCCTGTTCCATAGAAGGTGCAATCTATGGTATACATATCTGTCTCTCAAGCATGGTCTTTTTAAGACACAGATAAAATTCAGGTCCCTACACCATGTATTTCTGGTACTGTTTGACTTAAAAATATGCAGGAGATTCATAAGTAAAGGGTTTATACATGTCTTGTAAACCAGGCATAGATCACCCTTTAGCAATCTATAGGAGACTGTGTAGAGGGAAAGGACTTTAAGGCACTCTGCATAAAGCAGGTATGTTACACCTTGTATTATTTTTGTAAGGAATCTCTCAGGCTGCTCCATTTGCTGCATATGCCTGGTCATGTAGACATTGAAGGGAGCATTGTACTCTATGATTGGTCTGATAAGGGCAGAGTACAGTGGAATGATGACCTCTTTGGACCTAGATGCCATGCCCTTACTTATAAGATGTGTAACTTAAAAGGATTTCCTCACCACTGTGGCCACAAGGTAGTCGAAGGTAGGGCTACTGTTTATGTGTGTACGCAGATCCCTGAACACTGGGATGACACTTAGGGCTGTAGTATCAACATGGTAATTAGCTGGAATGGCAGACTTCCCAAAGGGTTTGATTATGCATTTCTTAGCACTTAGTTAAGACCATGGCTTTGGCACCAATTGTTAGTCAGAGATAAGCCTTCTTGAAGCATGCTAGTGTCTGCAGGGGAGTTGATGATAACCTCCAGCTTGCAATAATTTTCAGATTTAGTTAGCCATAAATATTCAGCATTTGCTTCCATTTCAGAGAATAAATACCAAACAAGTGTGAGCCCAGTACCAAGCCCTGGGGGACTCCACTATTGACTGGCCTCTTGATGGAGGTGGCCTCACCTATTTTGACCTCCTGGTCCTATCAGTGAGCTAGTTGGATATCCAGTGGATGATGAAATGGTTTATATCTAAATTAGTGAGTTTGCCTATAATGCCTGAGTGGAGTATTGTATCAAAAGCTTTGGTCAGATCAAGGTAAGTTGTATGCACAGACTTACCTTCATCAAATATTTTAGTAACTCTCTCAAGAAAGTTCACCAGATTTAATAAACATGACCTTCCTTTAACAAAGCTGAACTGTGATGGGTCCAGCATTTGCAAGTTACCTATGTCCTCATTTAGCATATCCATGATTATTCATTCCATGACCTTACCTATTAAGCTGGTCAAACTTATGGACCTGTAGTTACCTGGATCAGTGGTTGGACCTCCTTTGTGCAGGGAATGACTGTAGCCATCTTCCATTCCTTGGGCCCAAAAGCTGACTGTAGACACCAGTTGAAAGTGAGTCAAGTGGACCGTAGAGGTCATGTTTCATGCTGTTTATTAACCATCCCAGGATGTTACTGGGGCCCACTGATGCATTATTTGTGGCCATGGAAAGTGCACTGATGCCTGTTCCATAGTGGTGCTTAGGGGATTGTGGTATGCGGTATTTCCTTTGGACTATTATGGGAGTGGGGAGAAATTTGAATTGAACCTGTCAGCTAAATGGATAGCAATGGCCTCATGCTCAGTGTGGGTGATGCTACACTATAGGTTCTGCACATTACTGCGTATTTCTCCTGAAGTTGTGGACATAGCTGTAGAAAGCTTTGTGGTTGTCCTTTGCCTAAGAAGCTATTTTATCTTCAAATTTAGCCTTTGAAGTATGAATTAACCCTCTTAATTCCCTGTTTAGATTGGTCAAGGGGATTTTAGTATGTATGGCTTTGTTCCTCCTACGTTTGGTCAAGATTTTTTCTTTTGTTGTATAACCGATTGATATTTTGATTGATTCTGTTTTGAGTTTTCTTATTCTTAATAAGAGTGGACACAGCTCACTCTATACAGCTATCAGTATGTCTGTACTGAGATTTCATAAATGGCTCAGCATATGCTATGGTGTTTACTGGGTTTGGGGTTGCCTGGAATTTATCCAAGGTGTCACTTAGTAAGAGAGAGGTTAACCCTGGAATAGTTGATAAAGGTGTTTTGGTTTTGCTGGATCTCAGAATTTAATTTTTATTTCAAGCAATACTACCTTATGGTCATATTTGATGAGCAAAAACATTAATTGGGTGAGTAATATTGCTCCCCCGTGTTTATGAATACAAAGTCAAGGATGTTTGTACCCCTGGTAGGAGAATGGACCAACTGTTTCAGGATGTTGGTTCTAATAACATTTAGGAATCACTGGGCTTGTGCATTAGAAGTGGTGTAGGATTCCCAGTCTATAGACAGGTAGTTCAGATCCCCCATGCATATCATGTTGGATTGAATGGTGAGATAGGTAGTATGGGTTTCATGAGACATGAAGGTGGACCTATAGGTTGCAAGGATATGGTACGAGACCCTGTTTATGCTGAGCTGCACATGTATGAGTTCCAGTGAGTCATACACTTTAACTAGTCTGGAAGTGAAGTTAGTTTTAATATAGACTGAGTCTCTTCCACCTTTACTTCCCTCCTAGACAATAGCTGGTCTAAAGGTGTGAAAGGTATTATAACCTTGCATTGCTGGGGTACTCTCCACAACTTTAAACCATGTCTCTGTTACTGCATAGATGGCTACACTCTCCAGGGAGATGAAGGCTTACAGGGAAGTGGAGATTCTTATTAAGACATATCACTGAGCAGTAGCCCCTTCAGATATTCCTTCAGTTAAATTCAGTTAAGTTCGAAGGCTTATCAGTTTGGCATTGCCTAAAAACATGCACTTTGTGGTTGGAAAAGGTCTTTGCCAATATCCAAATGCCTAACCAGGGTAAGTGCAGACCATCCATGGTAAAGCAGCATGGTCTGTCAACCATGTCCTCCCAGGCTGTCAGATATTGTACCCCCTTGGACTGACACCAGTAGCAAAGCCAACTGTTAAAATCAATCATTTTTTGTTGGTAATGTGGCATCATCCTGGGACAAGGTAGTGTGCTGCCCACTGCTAGGCTCATACCTGCCTGAGACACAATCAGCCAGCTTGATCATGTCTCACTTCATATAGTCAGTGGAGGTATGTCTCAGGTCATTAACACCCATGTGGACTATGACAGAGTCATGTTGGTACCTGTGGTTCAATGACCTGAGTACCTGTGTCACAGATCATAGCCCCGGAAAGGCAATTAAAAGTGATTGTCTTCTTATTCAGTCTGGTGAGGGGAACACATGGCTCACTATAGAATCACCAAAGACCAGGAAATTTGGCTGTGTGCTGGTGCATTAATAGGTTAGCAGAAGAGGCATTAGATGCAGTGTTACTATTTGTTGCTGTTGGTGATGTTTTAACTGAGTGTTTATGTGATGGCTGAGGACCCTTTTTTTATTGTGCTGTGCAGGAGGTCATAGTGTTTTAGGAAGGTTACCTGTAAGTGCCTCAGCATAAGTAGTTTTATGTGTAGGGTCTATACCTTGTGCACTAGGCATGGTGCAGGATTCACTGACAACCTCCATAGGATTAGTTTTGGTTGCACGAGACAGTTTTGCCTTCACCATTAAAGTGTACTTCCAGCTTTCTCACACTTTATCTGCTTTATTGAGACTACGTGGGTTGTCGTTGTACATGAGGCAAATGCTGCAATGTCACAAAATACCTATTTCAGCCAGACCGGCCACAGAGAGACCTAGGAAGTGCATATTCATGACATGACTACTGATCTACTTGAGAGGAGTGTGGGAAATTTAAATACTGAATAGGTCAATAAGACAAGGAACTTGATGAACAACGCTCAACTATGCACATACTAAATGTTCTAGTAGTTAAAACAATCTGTCTCGACAGTAAGTTTGTAGCCCACAAATCTTCTTAATGTAAAATAACTGGTTTGGAGCCCAAGTGCTTAACCCTGAAGAAAAACGATTAGAATAACAAGCACAATAAACCTTCACTAGCAATTCCCAGCTTAGAAAGGTGTAGGCTATCATAACCTACCACAGGAATATAGATCACAAACCTTCCTTTTGTAAAATAATTAGTTTGGAGCCCAAGTGCTTAAATCAAAACCGTGAGGCTTAGAATAACAGTTACAATGTAAGCAGGCTGCTTATAAGCAGTAAAAAATGTAGCAGATTAAATGCAACTGAACACATTAAGAACATATAGAAAAAAGCTAAACAAAGTAGGAAGAAGCACAAATACAGAAAAACAGCTAAATAAAGTAATTTTTTTAGTAGGAAACAAAAGATAATTCAAGTTCAAGAGATTAAGGTGGAGGGCCTTCCCAGTTGATCTCTCAGTGCTTAGTAGAATGAGCTGATGAGATGAGACTGGGAGAAGTGTCCAAAATCAGATTTATAATTGGACTGGCAACTAAAAAGCCACCAGGTTTAAAAGCAGAACAGCAGTAGGGTGGGTGAGTAGGAAATATCAAATGCAGACAGAGAACATCAAGTCAAACAACTGCTAAATAAAGATGCCACTAAATATTTGTAGTTAAGTGAAGAATGCTGTTTCTTAGCTCCTCCCACTAATTAGCTGGAAGTTATTCACTTTCTGCAAAATAATTCTTCTCTAATGGACCCTAGCTAAGACCTCTTAAAACACCAAATAGAACAAAAAAAATTAAAGTAAAGCAAAATGCAATACAAGAAGAAGATAAAAAATAGATGCAATCAAACTTTAAATGAATAACTCCATTCCAAAATCAAATACAGGCAGACATCAACAATAGTCAGGCAAATAACAGCAAGTCAAACAAGCACTACAGATAAATAAAGTTGCCACTAAATATTCACAGTTAAATGAGGAATGCTATTCTTATCTCCTCCCACTAATTAGTTGGATGTTATTCACTTTCTGCGAAAGAATTCTTCTCTAACTGACCCTAGCAAAGACCTCTTAAAACACCAAAAAGAACAAAAAACTTAAAACAAAATGCAATATAATACAATGTGTGTGTGTGTGTGTCTTTCGGCTTTTCCTCGTTAGGAGTCGCCACAGCGGAACTCCGGTCCGCTAATGATTGGCAGTTGATTTTTACGTGCCGAGTTGCCAGCCCTGATGCACAACCTTCAACGAAGGTACGCCCATTCACACATGTCTCCACGCAGAAGTCGCTGTAGCTGAGAATCGAACCGGACAGCGTCTTACTGTGAGGATACAAGGAGAAGAAAAAAATATATATATATATATATATATATATATATATATATATATATATTTGTTTTTATTTATTTATTTATTTTACATTTGTTGAGTGGGATAGTCCGACTGGATATATGTCCATTTTTCAGCAGTGACCCGGGGAGAAAAGCTCCACATACCAAAAAAGAGACAGTACATACATCACTGAGTGATAAACTCAGGCAGACATGTTTAGAAAAATATAGACAAAGAATTCAGGCAGATGTCAATATACACAATGTGCAGACTTACATCTGATTGGCAAAGACGTGTCAGAAAATGTGAACAAAGAATACAATCAGATCTCATAATTCACAATGCTTAGACATTCAAATGCTATGAGGCATAGATACTTGACTAAACAACAGGTTGGGTAGCAAGACATGTATTAATGAAGTTGTTAGTCAGGTTTAGAACAAGAGCACAGCCAATGAGATGTCAGGTATTTTTTGAGTTCTCTTTTAAATAGGGGTAGTGAGGTTTCCTTGGTAATGGTAGTAGGGAGTAGATTCCAGATTTTACCAGTTGAGTTGGCAAATATAGCATCACCTGCAGAGTTGTTGGATTTTTGGGTCAGTATCACTAGTTTATCAGCTGAGCGTAATGGCCTGGGGGCACTATGAGGGGTGAGAATATTTTTGAGGTCAGGGGTGTTATCAGGTTGATGGAGCATTTTATGCGCTACTATAAGATGGTTGAACTGTAGAAGGGTAGGATACTTTAGCCATCCCAGTGCTATAAGGTTCTGGCAATGGTGGGTCCTAAAAGCCATGCCATTAGCGAATCTGGCTATATGATTGTAACATCCTGATAATTTGATGAAATCGGTTTTGGATAGGTTGGTGAGTACAGGGGAGGCATACATAAGGGTAGAGAGGAGGTGTGATCTTGCAATAGCTACCCTAGTTGGGGGGGGGGGTGAAGAAAGGTTTGGCTCTGTACAGGGAGCCATGTTTTTTGTTGATGGACTTAATAGTGTGATTGACATGTTTATCAAATTTAAGGTTGTTGTCTATTATTACTCCAAGAAGCTTTGTATGGTCATCAGGGGAGATAATGGTGTAATTGCTAGATTTGATATATATATATATATATATATATATATATATATATATATATATATTTATAAGTAACTAAACTTTAAATGAATAAAGTCCAATCCGACAGAAATCAGCAATAGTCAGCCAGAGAAAAGCAAGTCAAACAAGCACTCTACCTATGTAGGAATATTCTTCTTGAAATAAAGCATTTGATATTAGTAAAGTTACAAAAAGCCCTAAATGCATTTGTACTGGGGCAAAAAGGTGTAGGATATCAGTGCAGCTTGTATTTTTGCCTGGGGTAGACTTCTAAAGTGTGTAAAAATACTTGGCTGTCTTTGAATTAGACCAATATGTTCAATGGACTGCATTACTGCAGAGAGGGGAAGATGACAGTTTCAGGAACAGTCTCCCAATACACCAGGAGTGGGTACTCAAAACATACCATGAGAGTTCAGAGCTGGGAGACAAGAACCTGGGAATGGCATACAGTGGACTTCATATGGCTAGATCCTAGAATGATCAAGACAGTGAGAAGAGATTGTTGCAGGAACTGGTTAGACAAAGGAATTTTGAGATGGGACCATTTGGTAACAGCAGTGAATAGTACTCCTATGTGGAAAATATTTTATAGCTTAGCAGAAACATTTAAACTTAGTGAAGGGGATTGGTACACATATATACAGTTTTATTATGTGTGGTCCCATTTCTTATGTGAGGGTAAAATAGCAACAAGGTCATGGAAGAAGTGGACTAGTGTCAAGAAGGGTAGAGAGAGTCTCATATATAAATATATGTGGAAAAGAGAATTGCTGCTTGGAATTTGCTGCAGGATAGGTAGAAATTACAAGAAAGTATATCTTCTAGTAATAAAGAATGGTGATCAGTGTGGGCAGCCTCTGAATGTGTTCATAAGTGGCTTAAATACAGTGACTAACACCTATGCGGTATATGACACCTGGGGTACAATTCGAGATGACTTTGAAGGATTTGGATCGCTAGCAGCAAGGGCTGGATATTATATTCCCATGTTCTGGTATTGCTTGGTAATATGAGGGGTGTGGTCATATCTAGTAATTCGGATGAACAAAATGTGTAAGCTAGATGTCCTTTTAAAGTTAAAGTTTTGAGTCTTTGGACTTGTGCCCATAGAGTATGCCAGATATAGTAGGGAACTGAAGGTGTATTAGGTATTATACAATGTTGTTAGAGTCTAGTGTGTTAGGCAGTGGAGGCAAAGACAAATGCCCAGGAAAGAGACTGTAGAGCAACATTTTAAGAATTAGCTAGGGTATATTTTTATTTCATTCCTGTTAAAGGAATGGGATGTTAAATACACTCACTCCTATTTAGGGATTAAGCCCCTGGGATTACATCAGTGATTGATCTCCCCTGTTTATTGAAAATACACCTCATTGGATGCTACATAGTCGAACTCCAGTTTAGCGAAAGTGCACTTAACTGAAATCTAGAACTACGCTTCCACAACAGACATAAAAACAAAAATAAACACTACAACAACACTTTTGAAGAGGGGGAAGCCCCCCTGCTACTTATATATACTAACAACAAGATCACACTACAGTGGGGAATAGGGTATATTTCCTTATCCTCACTGTTCCACGATCTATAACAATAACTACTCTCAGCATTTTAAGTACCCCTCCCATTACAAACCTCAACAAAAATAAAAAAAATCACCACACCTGTACTAGCAGAC
Organism: Protopterus annectens; assembly: GCF_019279795.1. Taxonomy (NCBI): domain Eukaryota; kingdom Metazoa; phylum Chordata; order Ceratodontiformes; family Protopteridae; genus Protopterus; species Protopterus annectens. The sequence continues at coordinate 647,819,860 of NC_056747.1, read as the reverse complement.
AATGTCAGCTGTTCTTCCTGTAAGTGTAGTTTGCAATAGTCCGTTTTTGGTTAAGTGTACTTTAGCTAAACTGGAGTTCGGCTAGGTAGCATCCAATGAAGTGTATTTTCGATAAGACAAAGTAGACCCATATATGTGTGTGTGTGTGTGTGTGTGTGTGTGTGTGTGTGTGTGTGTGTGTGTGTGTGTGTGTGTGTGTGTGTATGTGTGTGTGTGTATGTATGTATAAAATGAAAATCAATTTTCCTGTCTACAAGCTATCCTTTTCTTCTTATAGTGAAGGTTAGATGTAAACAAATAAAATAAAAATCACAATAAATTACAAATCAACACTGAATTGTTTCATATAAGCTCTGGATTGGCCTTTTTACAGTTTGAGTAAAGTTATAGCTGGCTAGGCCCCTTGGGATGGCTAGAGTTTGCCTACCTACAATCTTTCCCTTTCTTCAAATAAACAGTGAATATTAGAAGTAAAAACAAAGTAAATCATCCTGTCTACATGGCATCCCTTTTCTCTTGAAAACAGTGAAAGATAGAGGTAAATAATAAAGTATAAATCAAAATAAATATTCAGTTAGCAAGCAGTTGCACAGTAAATTACAAACCAACACTGGATCATTTTAGAGAAATTCTTGATTATCCCTTCTATAGTCTGTGTAAATTTATAGCTGACTAGGACCCTTGAGATGGCTAGAGGTTGCCTGTCTGCAATCTATTCCTTTCTTCAAACAAACAGTGAATATCACAAGTAAAAATAAAATGTAAATCAAAATATTTTCTTACCAAACAGCTGCATAGTAAGTCATAGACCATCATTGGATTACTTCAGATAAACTCTGGATTATCCTGTCTACAGTCTATTAGAATTTATAGCTGACTAGGCACTTGGCTAGAGTTTGTCTACAGTCTATCCCTTTCTAACTACAAACAGTGAAAATTAATGGTATATATATATATATATATATATATATATATATATATATATATATATATATATATATATATATAAAATAAATCTTCCTGTCTACAAGCAGCTATCCCTGTCTTCTCACAAGCAATGAAAATTAGAATACATTTTCTCTTACCAAGCAGCTACACAACAAATCACAAACCAACATTGAATTCTTTCCAATAAGCTCTAGATTCTATCCATATCTAAAAACAGGTTTCTAAGTTAGCTACACCCAGAGTCTGTGCTAGCTGTACACTGCCTACCTAGATCTGACTAAAGCATTTGATACAATACCCCACTAATGCATTGTCAACAAACTTACAGAACTAGGTATATAAACCCCTTTATAACATGCTGGATAGCTAGCTGGCTCATTGATAGGAGCCAGGAGGTTAGAATAAGTGAGGCCACCTCTACAAAGAGGCCAGTAACTAGTGGAGTCCCCCAGGTCTCTGTGTTAAGACCACTCCTGTTTGGCATCTTCTTCTCGGATGTCAAAGCCAATGTCAAAGGCCTTTGGCTGACCAAGTTCACAGATGATTGCAAACTGGGAGCAGTCATTGAATCCCTTCAATACAAGAATACCGTTTAGGAAGATATAATGCAGGCAAAAGCTTACCTTTTGGGAAGTGGGAAGTGTGCCACCCCAGGAAACTACATCTTCAATAAAACATCCCTAAATGTTGATTCGCTAGTCAGGGATGTGGGAACTCATGCAGATAGTAACCTAGCCTTTGACCAACATGTGTCTAAGGTAGTAAGAAAACCCTTCTATGTTGCGTAACTTATAAGCAAGGGTTTGGCATCCAGGTCCAGAGATGTCATCATACCACTGTACTCGTCCCTCATCAGACCCATCATAGAGTACAATGTCCCCTTCGGTATGTACCTGACAAGTCACATCCAGCAACTGGAATGTCCACATAGGTTCATTACAAAAAGAATACAGGGAGAAAGTATACTGTCCTACTTTGATCACCTCAAAGCCTTGTCTCAGACAGACTTCTGAGACGTGATCTTTGCCTGACATACAAGGCATCCTCGGACCCTGTTTGAATAAATCTTCTGCACAATCACAAAACAAACCGCATGAGAACAACTAGATTAAAAGACCTACATTTTGCTTGCAACATAAATAGGACATGTTGGAGAGACAGATATATTTCTCAGAAAATTCCCATTCTCTGGAACGGGCTCCTTATCCATATGAAGCAGAGTTTCTCCCTATCCCTATTTAAGTGCAACTTGGTCCAATGGATGGGTAATCAGGAAGTCACCCCTGGTCTGGCACCTATGTCTCTGATGGAGAGAAGCAGTCATCAGACCCTATATAAATCAAATTTGTGGGTCACATTTGGGTTGCATGGTTAGGCTTATAAGGGCCCTAGTGTTCATTAGACCATTCTCCCACTGATATCTGTACTTTTTTGGGCTGTAGCTATGAGTAAGCTAGCTTGCTTTATATGTTTTTTATCTGTTTATAAGGTCATAGAGTCATAGGTAAGTACTAAGCTAACTACCCTGGCAGACCGTTTTAAGCCTAGCCAATTTCCATTTTTGAGCTCAAAATAACCTATACCATTTGGTTACAGGCTGGCATTACCAATCTCAAGGTCAATAATTATATATTACCTTTAATGAGAATAATTGGGATCATACCGTAGTTAATTTGAGGGGACCCATGCATGGAATAAAGCATTTATGAGCTACCTTTATCCATTAGTAGTACAGGGGACAGTTCTTTGGTAAATTTTCTGTTTTGCATCCATAGATCAAAGTGGTGCTTGAAAATGGACAGGGATAAACTTTGTTTTATGTGGTAAAGGGGTCTGTTCCACAGCTGTAACCTCTGCAAAATATGCCTGCCCCTCCAAACCATTCTGTTGAAGTTGCAGAAGAGGTTTAGATCCCTAGATTAAATATTTCTGATGCCATTTGACTTGCTGATATATAGTAAATTCATCAGTAATGGGTCAGAGGATGCCTTGTATGCCAGACACAGGTCACCTATTAACAGTCTGTAGGATACCAAGTATTGTGACAGGGCTTTGAGTCAGGACATGTTGTTTAGGCCTTGTATCCTTTCAGTAAGGTGTCTCTTGGGGGGCATTCTAGTTATTGCATGTGTCCAGACAGATAAATGCCAAAGGAGGCATTATATTCAGTTATTTGCTTAATGAGGACTGAGTAAAGGGGGGCAATGACATCCCTAGATGGAGACACAATCTGTTTATTTATAAACTGTGTAATACAGAAGACTCTCTTACAATAATAGACATGCTTTAGTCAAAAGTTAGGCCAGTGACCACATAAGTTCCCAAATCCCAAACAACTGGGTCAACTCTTAGTGGAGTATCGTCAATGTGCTAGTTCCCTGAGATAGATGACTTCTCAAAGGATACAATGTATTGTTTGGCATTTAGTTTCAGAACATGATTTTGACACCAGTTATTTATTTGAGACAAACCTTCCTGCAGAATGGTTAAGTCATTTGGGATTCAGTTACTGCTCCTAGCTTGCAGTCATATGCAGACTTAGTCAGCCAGAGTCCTTTGGTATTGGCTGTTACTTCAGAAAAGAAGATACCAAACAGGAGCTGTCCCAGGCCAGCACAAAACCTCGGAGGATTCCACTAGTGACTGGTCTCTTTGTAGAGGTAACTTCCTCTGTTTTGATTATCTGCATCTTATCTGTGTGCCAGTTGTCACACAGTGTAATATAATGTATTGTAATAAAATATAATATAATATAATATCATATAATATCATATAATACAATATAGACTTTACATTTTTGAGCATAGATTATATTTTATGATATTTATTTATGCATGCATGTATGATTTGTCAGATGGGTTAATCCCATTAAGCCTTTTTAGGGGAGATCTGAGGGTAGCATTCATATTGACTAAGGATAATTTAGCCACGGAGCCAGGAAGACTCCCCAAATTTTCTTCCTGGGAAGCAGTATGGAGTCAGTGACATGGAGTGATGCAGTTGAGAAAGAAGCAGAGGAAGAAAATAGTTTAGTGGTCATTAGTCTCAGAAAAGAGACATTATTAATCAAGTACTTTCTTAACTTGGATATAGGACAATCTGGCTTTAGTGGGGAGTCCAAACAATGTGTGGGTAAAATAGTGTGTAAAATACAAACTTTCAATGAGAATGAAGTAGCGGATGTTTTTCCAGGGATATTGAATTGATGTTTTATCGGCTCTGCAGCAACGGTCTACTTCTTTAAATGAAATTGATATGTGTTAGCCAGCTCTAGAGATACTAATATTAGTTTCTGCTCCTAGACAGGGAGATGTCATTCATCATTTTAGCTTGAGAAAAATCCTTAGTGGAAGCAGTCAAGCAGAAACCTGACCTTGGAAAGATGGCATGTGTGATTTCTGAAAGATCAAAATTAGACCAGAGGAGGTTTCTACTACTTTTTGGTAGAATCAAACATGGAATCCCATGGACAAGTATAATTTTAGGCATAAAGTTAGAGTCTTTAGATTTGACAAAACTACAAATTCAGGTATTATTACACATCCCCTTCCGAACTGCTGCATGACTTGAATTTAGAGTCAGAATATGCTTTACAAACAGTATTATAGAACTGTGTCTGGAGCATTTCTTCTTGAGCCTCCACTGGAAATGGTCTCTGTCCCCGTCAACAAATGTTAAATAAAACAATTAATTAATTAATTAATTAATTAATTAATTAATTAAAATAATAAAAGCAGGCATGTGCACTGTGGTGTGATTTTACAGTATATGACTTGCATTCAGGCAGGGATAACTATAGACATACATAAGAAATTTTTGGTGGAACAGTTTGTGATGTTAATATTGGGGATGCATTGCTCTGTGATACAAGGACTTTCAAAAATTAAATATAGGCTGGGATTTGAACCAGGGGAAGGAAAGGGGTTGTGGAATTATAACTGAAGGATGAACTTGACATACTTGGCTTACCAAATGTTTGTGGGTTTCGGTGAACTGTTCAACAAAATGTGTGAGGCATAGGATCAATGTTCATTTTGACATAGATTGTCTGTGAAACAATGTGCAACAAGCTGGTAATAATGAACAGGATGTAAAGAAGAAGAACTAAAACCATCTCAATTGTCACAAATATTACAACTAAAAAATTACTTCCTTCTTCATGTTTTTCACAGGGTTATGAGAAGATGTAATTAGACCAGGTTTGCAGCAAGATAGAGAGAGGGGATGAGAAAGGAGATACAAATGAGATGCCAGGAAAACTGATGGCTCAGATGAGGTCATGGCAGAGGAAATCAAGATGTGGGTTGAGTTGAGAGACAAATAACTCCTGAGGGTACTCAGCAGTATGGAGAGAAAGGCGTAACCCAGATGACTGGGGAGTAATCATTCTAATGCCAGTGTACAAAAACAAAATGGATATTTACAACTGTGGGCAGTACAGAGGCATCAGACTCTAGTCACACTGCATACAACTGCTGGAAAGGGCAAAAACAAAGCTTCAGATATTGAAAAAGGGTAGGAAATGCAACTAGGATGCTGACAAGATACATATTTTTAAAGAAATTTTCACCTCATTGAAGGGGAGGCTGTCAGAATTAGATCAAGATAAGCATGAAGGGGAAAGCAGTTAACAGATGATCTCATGCTGGAAGAACCTGTAGAAAAGAAGTTTCATAGAGGACAAGTATATGATCCAAAATGCATACTTCCCACGAGCAAAAGAAACTTGGCAGATGGATATGCTGTCAAATCATATGACAGAACCCATTCACAAGTCACCTGGCAGCAGTGTTCCGGAGCACTGAAACCACAGTGGCACCGCTCCTTAGCTGGACACGAGAACTGACCAGGATACTGCAGTCCCATAAGCCTCACCTCAGTAGTAGGAAAGTATCTCTAACCAGCACTTCTGAAGCATATAATATTGACTCACACAATGCCTAAAACAAATGGCTGAATGTCATTGGAAACAAATGTTAAAATTCTGAAAACACAATATGCCAAACCTGTAGAAAATTAGCACTTAACATCTCTTTGCCTATATTCATAACCACAACATAAATGCCCACTTTTTTCTCTAGTGGCCAAGTTCTCCTTTACACACCTGCACTCCCCACACCCTTACTAACTTTTTTTCACCTATATCCATAAACATAATATAACTTGTTGTAAATATCTACTTCTTTTCTTTCTGGGACCAGGTCACCCCACCACACTTCACATACCCTTACTGGTTAATTATTCTAAATTTGAGGTCACACAGCCATAGAAGACAAAAATACTTGTTTTACTGACTTGCCACCCTGCAAAAATAGAAGTTAAAATGCAAGTGAAAAATATCTGTCTTATATTTTGCACATTGTCTGCTATGCTTACAGTTGATCACAAGTTTTTCTACAATTATTACTGAAAAATGTATCAGTCTGTACTATTATATATTATATGCAGTGCAAACATTCACTTTTTGCTGTGGTTGTCAGTTTTGTATCTTATTTACAATATAAAGTTCTGCACACTGTAATAGTGTAACACTGTACAATAGCATGTGACTTGCAGAGGATTGATTCTTAACTCAGGCCAGGTGACCAGAGTTGGATTAATGACCCCATTATTGTATGAGCCAGGCAAGGAGCAAGATTGTGATGAGGGTGGTATGTGAGAGAGAGAGGATTGAAGGGGTTATCAGCTGCTCAGCTCTCCCAGGTTGATGGGGAGGGATGTGTATACTCGAGGGCACACTGGAGGAATATCTCTCAAACTCCAGATGAATGAATCTGGTACAAAGGAACATACCTCTCAACTGTACAGATTTTTGCAGAATGTCCAGATTTCTGCCTCATATTTTCGGTCCGTTTTTCATAAAATTGTGATTTTTGGGCAAATTAGTGGCAAATCGTTAAAAATTGAAGCTAGAAAATAATGACAGGCATATGAGTTTCAGACTCCATACCCTTCAGAAAATTCATGCTAATGCAAAACCTGTTAATCTCTGGACTTTCTAACTTTGTAAGAAAAATATTTAAAAATTGAACCTATTTTTGGTCCTTTGTCCCACTTTTATCAATGGCATTGTCCAGATTTCTTGTTCTAACAAGTTGAGAGGGATGCAAGGAACATGGAATTAACAACCATCAGAGGCACCTAGTTAGCATAAACAGATACTTATTCAAGTCCACATATTTAATATACAGAATAGATATATACACCAACACAGAAATATATGTACATAATACTGAAATTATCATATTTTAAGGCAATTTATAAAGTCTGATATTGTATAGTCAGCTTTATTTATAGGGCAAAGAATTGTATAATCACTACACAAACCCCAGCAGTTATGTAGTTATATGGTCATTATGTGTGTTATAAGAACTGTAATGCTATCATACCTATTCACCTGAACAGCAATTAATGGACAACAGTGGCTGATATAGGAGAAATTATTCTAAGAAATAAGCCAACATGAGAATGGAGAAAGTAGAGTTTGCCTATAGGGATCATTGCAAATAACAGAGAATAGGCAAGATGGGGTGGAATTAACTGGTGAAAATTGGCAAAGGAAGCAAGGTATTGCGAGCAAACAACTACAGATGGGAAGGAAACAGAATGGGATGAAGCCAGGAAGACACTTGGACTGCAGGCTAGAGACTTTCTTCCCTACCAAGTATTGATATCAGAGTATAAGCAAAGAGAAAGGGATACGAGAATCTTATATGAAACACTTGCTGTGATAGAATTTTTTGTTGAACCTAGAGCAGAAGCTCCTGTTGGAATTGAGCAATTCATGTAATGATGAACTGATGATAGTTATAAAAATGAACATATGTGATGCATAATGTATGCAGCTGTGACCATGTAAATATGGTTTGTTCTCTTCTCATAGAAATGTATGTTTACCTATGTCTTAAGTGATACTTTAATAAAGATGTTAAAAATAGTGCCCCGATATAAACATGCGAGCATTACATTCCCATAAAACAATGTGTGAAGATCATTATGGCCACAGCAAATTGTACAGTTATTCCTAAGAGTCTATATTATGTAGGCGAAACAGCATTACAGCGAATGCAGTTCCGCCGACACATATAGACCGAAATCGGAAAAGAGCAAAAGCTCAGGTCAGCGATTTCTTTCCCTGGGAAAGAAATCACTTGGCCTGAGCCATGATATTGCCCTTTACCCCACTGTAGTGTGATCTTGGTGTTAGTAAATTTAGTTGGAGGTAATGTTTTAAGTGGTATATTGTGTTTTGCTGGTTCACTGATTTTTTCCATGGGGAAAAAAATCTGTGAACTGGGTTTCGCTCTTTTAATATTTCGTTCTACGTGTGTTGGTGAAACAGCATTCACTGTAATGACGTTTCACTGACATAATATAGACCCATTCCTAGTACTGTATGGACCTGAACAAAATGGATTTCAAAAGGCACATCACAACTATAACTACATTAACAACAAACCAGTATAGCAAAGATTCTCAGATACCCATCCCAATAAAACTCAAGTCAACGAATAATATTCATCTGTGAAATTGCTTTAAAAAGTAAATATATATGCTTAACTCATTAACATTTCTGGGTTTGGGAATGTTACATCTCTAGCATCCTCACATTCCAGACAGATCAGAGGATTTTTCTGGGCAATCAAGTTAAAAAGCATAAGCCAAACAAATGCAATTATCTTATGAAAACTAAATGCTATTAAAAAGGTATAAAATATTTTTAAAAGTATTTTTACAATGATTCAGTCATTTACAGTCTTTTCATTAGTACAGTAATATTGCATAATGAGCATAAATGCAGGATTTTATTTTTTTTAAAGTATCACACATTTTCATATTTTAGAAACCATACAAACTAAACATATAATGCCATAACATTTTTGTTAATCAGATATTGTGAACTTTCACATAAATTCAGAGATACATAAATATTCCAAGGCTGCCGAGGCTTGTAACCATTCCCGCCTTACTAGTACACTCCTTCAGGCTCACCTTCTTTCTCTAGGAAGGCCATACCAGTCAATCCCAGATTAAATTAATGTTTAAAGAAAGATAGTGAGCTGCACTGCTTAACATGCAGGGGAAGGCATGCCTATCTGAGGGCTTTTTTATTGACATATGTACAGCAATATGAAAAGTATTCCTATTTGTAAAATTCAGCATTAATAACAATGAATCTAAATATGTACAACTTATAGCATAAATATCAGTGACAGTTGCCTTCAACATCATCTACAGTTTCACCAGCTGACATGCAATATTTAGCAAATCACTTAGTTTTAAAATGATTGATGTACATATTGAAACACTGTATATCTTCAGTTACTAACAAACAACTGGTAGTACCGCCAACATAGTGTACTATAAGTAGAAATTAACAACACATTTTCTGTGTCCTATCATGACATTCACCCCTCCAATAATAGTTCACAGCTTTGGGAGCTGAAATAAGCAGAACTAGCATTAGTGGATCAGAACTCAGTTATTTCCAGATTATACCTTAAGAAAAATGTGAATTTATTGAATTATAGTACCATCCTGCTCCTTAGTACTTTAACTTAACTTCTGACATCTACAGTTCTTTGCTTAAGAATTTTAGATAAACACAAAAATATTAAGGGATCAAGGGCCCAAAATCTATTATTCTAATTAATTTAAAATTTAATAGACCAGCAGTTATTGCTTCAATATGCATTTTTTAAACAATAGTAAATTGACATTATTGACGGACTGTAAACCTCTGTTATTTATTAGAAAAATCAAACATTTTATCAGTGACTGGATAAAAATATGAAGCAATGAGGTGCTCCATTTAGGACTGTTTTCTCTGGTTTGTGCACATTGACTGCTGGAATAAGCTCCAGGTCTGCCATGGCCCTGGGTAATCAGAAAGTGAATGAATGAATGATAAACAAATACTAGCATGTCTGGTCTGGGTGACATGCCACCTGTTCATTTTTTCATTCTTTAGAAACTCTCAGTTATTAAACATCCTTTTTAAAAGTTTGCTACTTCTAAGTAATCATTGTTATTGTATTCCTTCATACATTATTGTTGTTTGTGTAGTAGAAATTGCAGAATATCCAATACTCATCCCTAAATCATCATTCCTTCATTGAATGAAATGTTCATAAATTATATCAAGGCCATATCTGCGCATTTCTGATTTCTTCTATGTATATACCATTCCATTTGTGTGGAGGACATATTAAAATGAGCTATTTTAGGCTTCACTGTACTGTACACAGTCATTCTTTTCTGCAGCTTGTTCTTAATTTTTCTCCACAGGCAAACTGTTCACTGACACTGTGTTTTTAAGCAGTGATATATAAAAAATGGAAATGTGATACTCATCAGACAGTAACTCAGTCTATTCAGCCTATTATCTTCATTTAACTCCCTGTAAGCCATAAGTGAGAGTAAACCTTGTAGAATCTCCACCTCCTTATTGCATGCGTTTTTCTCCCAACCTTAGCTAGGAGTGAGCAACTGCAGATGACAAGGGGGGAAGATGAGAAAGGGTATCATCACTGTCCAGTCCAGTAGATAATAGTAAAACAAATGGCTGCAGAGGCAGCAGCCACCATGTGAATCATAAGTTGTTACCTTGTTTCACCTGAGACATTGCAAAGCAGTATGGTCAGTGAGAAGCCAAAAGGTTTGACTTAGGAGGCAATAGGGAAGAAATTCCAAGGTCTAGTTGATGGTTAAGCACTAACCAATCACAGCCTCTCACAACTGAGAAGTAATATTCTACATCAGGCAGTTTTATGCAAAGGAACAATATGGTGCATTATTCCCATCCAGCTGAAACAAAGCAGCTCCCAGGCCAACATCTGAGCTGTTTGCATTAAAACATCACAAACTCCTTTTAAAGTTAAAATGATGAGGACCAGATGTGTGCAGAATGCACCTTAGGAAATGATCATTATTTCTGTCTTCTCTATTCACTTCACATATATAAGACACCTTGTTCTTGGCAGAACCATGAATGGGGCATCTGCAATAACAAAAAGAGGAATAACCTCTGACAATAGCTAATCAAACTCAGAAGGGCCTCAGTCTGAGATTTGATGAGTGGTTGAGGCCAAACTTGAATGGATTCTATTTTTGCCACCTACTGTTGTTGAGTTTAACCCTCTACGCATGGTGTGCCCCAAGTACTGGGACTTTTCCAGCAGGCTAGTGGAACATTTGTCAAAGTCAAAGTAAACTGTATTGTCATTCAGGCGCACGCACCGTGCGAGTTAAATGAAATTACGTTGCTTCTGTTCCAAGTGCATATATCACATACAACTACAGAGAATAACAAGGACGTATAACAGTACAGTAACATATACATATACTAAACAAGGCTGACAAGATATGAGATACACTAGTAACAGTCCATCAAATATTCCACATTTCATTTGGCAGAATAGCTGTATGTCCAGCCTCCCAGAATGAAATGAGTCTTACACAAACATTGACCAAGTGCGAAACCCATGTATGAGCAGGAATTACATCATCCTTGTAAACTACTGCATAATGGCTGCATGACAATAACACTTTGTCCATTGATTACTGGAAAGTGACAGGGGCCTCAAAACTCAAAAGTTAGAAAGGTTTGAAAGAAATTGTCTGGCATGGAGAAGTTTTTTCTCTCTCTCTGCTATCCCTATGAAAAGCACCTTCTAGTACCCCTTCTTTAGAATTGAAATAGTGCAATACCTTACAGGTCCCACCCTCTCAGTAAGTTACCCGATTCAAACCATCAGGTAGGCACCATATAGTAAAATGTAAATAAGCTGAAGGAAGTCATTACAAAAATTAACAGAGCTATTCTGTTTTTGTTCGTGTCTGTATGACTACTCCATTCACAGTGGGATTCCTTAATGATACCCAGAATGAACTTTAGTTTGTATTTCTCAGGAATTCTGTATATCTTGAGCCTCTCCTCTGTACCATTATTCCTGTGTCAGCATAGCACGGCCAGGAATGGAAAAAAAACAAGGTACAGAGTCATGGATCAAGGTACAGAGCATGAGCAAGTTCTACCCCTTCACGTGCCCCAGGGACCCCTCCTTCCTAAGCTATGTACCTGATATAGAAGCCTAAGGCACTCCACTCACTGCCTAATCATTGGCCTGTTTTACCATCCAGTAAATCATGCTATGTCATAGGATATCTGTTATTCAGAATTAAGCTTTTTAATATTGGCTACAGTCATTTGGTTTGTTAATGGAAATGCATACCTTGCCAACTTTTTTTCTCTTGGTTCTCAAAAATAATTACTTTATATAACCAGGATAACCACAATGCAAGGTTTTTGTTTAATATTCAGTGCTTTAATTTGTGTATTGTTCCAGTGATCTGTGCTTTTCTAAAACTGTGTCTGTACTTTTATTTTGTCTATATAGTCATACTCTCATCAAAGCCATTAACAGCTGCTATCTGTGCAATTTTACAGTTGTTTCTTGTTATAGCCTTCTGTCTAGTGGTATTCCAGTAAACACTATTTTTGACACTACTGTAAAAATGCAAGGTTTTAAAGCTAGTATACATCAATGTTTAAAGTATCAGAAATTAAAATGCAGGTGTGTTTCTAGTATGGCAGTCAGAAAGATAATATGATTCAAAATTTGCTCCTGCTGCTTGCCCGGTACTGTCTCCAATGAGATGTAAGAAATATGGGCTACTGTTCCAGTTCTCTACATCGCTACATTGTGACCTTAAGAAGGATCCCAATCTGGACTCAGATTAATTTTACAAGAAATTAAAATTGTATGTGGTGAGATGAAAAATGTAAATGGTAAAACTGATGACTATAGTGACTAGTCACAAGAAATAAAGAAATTGCTGATAGTCGGACACTTCATTCAGACTCAGCAGTCCCTACAGCAAGGAACAAATTTTGAAAGAATGGCTTGAAAGCACTGAGAACTTGGAAGCAATTTGGGATAGACAAACTGATGCAGAGGCTTGAACTTGCAGAATGAATTCACATTTTGTAAGGGCTTCTGAAAGTATGGTAGTAAGTAACTGTGGGAGATTTCATTGTACAGAATTTGACAAGATAATCTGGGCTGTCCGAGTCTTCATTAATGCTTGAAAGAGTCCATCATGTTTTATAGCATAACATAGTTGAACCAAGGAAGCTGCCACTACACATCATTGCTAGTTTGAAACCTGTGCAGTTAAAGGCCAAAGTGTGCATGCAATCTAATGCTGAGGGATAAGTTGCTATGTGGGAGACTTTTTGGAGAAAATGCTTATTCCCAGGAATCAAGAGGAAAGTAGGTGCAGTTCAACAGAGTGAATAGTGAATGTAAGCTTAAGAAGCAACACTTCTGTATAACCTTCCCAGGTTTTTGTGAAAATGCAGCTGTCAGCAGGAGTCAAGATCTTTCTGAACCCTGAAAATGCTATGAGCCATATCCAGGAAGAGCCATCAGACTGACCACAGAGAAATGAAACAGCAAATGGAGAATCATCAGGAACAGTAACATGTAATGTACAGAGTGAAAGAACTGTTGGCTAGTGAGATGCTTTCTCATTATTTAAGTCGAGTCAACACTAAGCAACAGGACAGAGCTCTACAAGAGATTAATGGACATTTTATCAGTTTATCTCTAAAAATGTGGATGAATAAGCCTAAAATAGACCTTAGATATGATTACTGTTCTTAGAAATGAATATTTGTTGGCAAATAAGAGACTAAGCACTTGATTCAATTTGTAGCGATTCACTGAAAAGCAATGAAAGTGGGGCAGATACTCTTAATTTATTTAGGGTAATTTTTTTATTGTATGCTAGTGCTTTAATAGCTGTGACTTTGAGCTAGAGCACTGTGATTGTAGCTAATAACTTGAATGATGTTAGGCATCGACTGGACAAGTCTTTTTTGTGTCTGATTACTACCAGTCACATGACATATTTCAACCAGTTAGGTGCCAGGTTCTTATAGTGGTTTTAAGCAAGATTATCATTCTCAGGTGAGTAATTATTACCTCTAACATGGATTGCCTAAGTATTAAGAAGACAAATCTGCAAGGTACTGTCAGCACTTCCTCTAATCATTTAGTTGCATATTTTTCTTTCCTTTCCAGTCAGTTGGTAAACTGCATTGCACAGAGAAGTAGTAGTTAATGGTTCTGTAAGTGCATCATTACAGCACTACATGCATTTCCTTCTTCCTTACGCACCTCTTAGAGATCATTCCACCGAACTGGAAAGATGATGCTAAGTCAACTGTTAACTCCTAAGTGAGTTGCTGGCATTGGACAGTTAGGTACTCAGCATTTGGAATGAGTCCATTGGGGCTTCATTTAACTAGCTCTCTTTGAGAGTGCCAAGGAACAGATGTAGCTTAAAAACTATTTAAGGACTTCTGGACATACTATGCATCATTTTTTTGTATTCTTATTGCTTTAATAAGTTCGCTAAATATATTAATGTTTAAAGATTATCAAATTAAGATGTAAATTAGATCCTTGTCAGAGGACCAATGACTGATATGAATTTCTGAGGTCAATGGTTTATGTTTATAGTCGCTATTGAGTCTTAACTGCAATGGGGTGGTTTCCATGAAATGAAAATAACTGATCTGATATGCAACGTATTCCAAAAGAGATTATTTTTATCTGAACAGTGGATTTTTCCCCAAGCACTGAAGTGCATTTTTGTTCTTTCTTTAGTGTGCAAGTACTTGGTATTATGAGTGCAAGCATCAATAGGGAGCTGTTTCTCACCCCTTGGAAGCAATAACTGCTGTATATATCTATAGAACTATCTTTTTATTTTGTCTAGCATTTTTCTGCAGTTCATTAATGTTTCTGTTCAGGACAACTGCAGTTTCTAAAAAGTTATTTTATTTTTCTTCAAAACTTAGATAACATTATTTGTTATAAAATGTGCTATGGTCTAAAATGTAGAAGGAAAAAATGAGGAAATGGCATATATCTGCAGTGACAGAAAAGGAAAATAAACATTAAAGATATGGAAGTAAAATCAAGAAATAAGAAAAATCTACATAGCAGTTGCCTTAGCTTTGACTGGAAGATATGACATTTATATTTGCTCAAAATAGATGCCTGCACCTATTTAGTGGAATAAGTGTTTACTTAGCTGTGTGGTCCATAGGGACCTTATAATGTACTCAGTGAAACTGGAATCACTCAGATGCTTTGAGAAGAGGTTTGAGTCCTAATTAACTAATGAGACCAATACCCTGGAATATCAGTGAATTCTACAATCCTTTAAAAAGAAAGAGAGTCTTAACATCTATTGAAAAATTAAAACTAGATATAGTGAGTATGCAGGAGACATGTTTAGAGCATTAGGAACATTCTACATTAATGAAAGAGTTTTGAGACAAAGAGGCTATTTGTATCCTATCACCTGTAAAGATGATGGAGCGAGGTACTGCTTGCATCTATGATCCTTTCATCACAAACAGATGTGGCCTTGTTGTGGCCCTGGAAAGAAAGTTTGCTGCAGTTAAACACTACCATTCATCTCTGTATATTTTCCCCAGGTTTTAACCTTGCAGAGTACAGTATTAGAATGGCAATGCTATTGATCTTTCAGGACGAGATGGCTTTCTATGTGTGTTATTAGAATTCTATTACAAAACCAATGGATGTCCAAGGAGGCTCCAAACTGCATAAGGTCTGAAGATTGGGGAAATATCTATTGCAATATATAACCATGCTCTGTGCCTTGCAGATGTGGGAGCACTGAGGGGGGGCACCACCTTATATTTGTCACCCCCCAGGCATGGGCTGATGCCTAAGTTAAACAGTATTTATAGTGTGACATAATCTATTTCTGACCAAATCATTTAAGGCTTCTCCTATAGTAATATCACAATGTGCACCTTTAGAATTATCAGTAAACTTTCCAGTGAACTTTACATCTAAAGAGCACTGCAGATTTCCAGTGTAATTCCTAAAATAATACTTTTTTAGACTGGTGTGTAGAAGAATTAAGAGCTGTTGTTGAAAAGGTAGGGGGGGTGGTGCAGATATTATCACTAGATAGCACAAACTTAAAGCAGACATTATTGAAAGAGTTAAAGTTTACATCGGGAAGACATTGTAAGAGATTAAAACTTCTTTACAATCTACAAGAGGGTCCATATAAAGGCTCCCAGAGGTTCAGGGAAGAGATAGATTAACTGAGAAGTGATTCTGAGAGATTTTGGTACAGAAGGTTTAGTTTCCAGAAAAGGGGGGAGGGGTGGTTAAAGTACTGAAAGACCTGTTTTTTAAAAACTCTCCCAGATATCAAAAACTCTGGCTGTATAATAAACAAACTTTACCCAGTTCAGATATTGTATAGAACAAAAATAATGATACCACACAACTCCACGATTGCCCCACATTGGGAAAAGGGACACGGATGATTCCAAAAAATACCAGCTGTAGAATAGTGTTTGTGTTGTATCTTTAAGAAGCATTTTCAAGGACAGCATATGCATATAAATAGCAAGCACGTGCTAGCTTCAGTGCCATTTTGAGAGTGCAGCCAGAGTGTGAGCATGTGTGAGAGAGATAGTTTTAGATGTTTATCTAAGTTAAAGTTATTAAGCCTCAATCCTAAAGTGCTTGTACACAATAAAGCTGCTTAAACAAAACCCACAAATGTTCATCTGTTTCATCCTGACCAGACAAGCAACATGGAGTCAGAACTGGGATTCCAGAGACTGCTTTTCAGAGCTACGAGGTGTAGAGTTAACAGTTAAGGTAAACTAAGAAAAAGAGCAAAAAAGGCCCAGAAACAAGTTAAAGGTAACGAAAACTTGCAAGGATGATTATTTTATTAAAAAAACATAAAACAAAGCACTACAAGAGCAGAGAACGCATTACTAAGCAAAGTAATATCACAGAAACGTTTATTAAGCAAATGAAAGGCATAAAAAGTTTATTAATTAAACAAATTGTTTGAAATTATGATATTTAATAAAACAATTATCAGAAAAGCACATAGGAGGTTCCGAGTCACCTAGGAATTGCAAAATGAGCATGTTTAGAGTAAAGCGAGCACAAGAAAAGAGATTAAATGGGCAAAATGAATATAATAAAGGGCAGAAAGGGCACATTGAGCATAAATAAAGCAAGGCAACTGCATGTTTTTTGTCAGATTACAGTGTTTTTTCATAAACAACTATTTTGCATTGAATGAAGCTCTTCAAGCTATTCAGGGAATAACTACAGTTATTTGAAGTATCTCAAAGTGTGTAAAAGTGCTTACAGTGTATGTTTATTACTGTGCATTTA
Source organism: Protopterus annectens (assembly GCF_019279795.1). Classification (NCBI taxonomy): domain Eukaryota; kingdom Metazoa; phylum Chordata; order Ceratodontiformes; family Protopteridae; genus Protopterus; species Protopterus annectens. The sequence continues at coordinate 647,802,653 of NC_056747.1, read as the reverse complement.
TTCCAAAAAATTTATTGTGCGCAAAGTGCAACTATTTCATGAATATAGCCATTTTGAAACGTTTATTGTGCTGGTTATGTCTATTCGCAAAGGGCCACCATTACAGAGTGTTTCTTGCACTGTAAAGAGTTATTTAGCAAAGTGCAGCCATTTTGGATGTGTTTCAGTGTGCTATGTACTGTTTATTTGCAAAGTGCAGTTACTTTCAAATGTTCCTTACTCTGAACTTCTTCTGCTGCCCAGTTTATTCCCACAGTGCAGTTATTTGAAATGTTTCTTACACTGATAAGAGGTGATTTCTCTAAGTACAGTAATTTCAAGAGTGTTCTTCTGCCAAGGAGACTTATTTCGCAAAGTATTTCACAGAGTTCAGTTGTTCAGAGGTTTACTGTGTTATTGTGCATAGTTACAAGTACTGGCACAAATTTCTGGCGTATATATTTTATATATATATATATATATATATATATATATATATATACTTGCAAATGCCTTTACTGATGGGTTAATATGGCAAAGGCATTTTGCAGACCATGTCCACCAGTATTTGATCAGAATATTGCAGAGAAGTGGAGTATATTTGAGCAAGAGTATGATATTTTCATACTAGCAGCTTATTCTGATGATGCATGCACCAGGGAATTCATTTTGCTAAACCTAGCCTGGTCAGAGGCCATTGAAAAAGAGCATTTATTTGTGTATGCACCAGCAGTGTATGAAGGAGAAGAGGAAACCATCATATTGTCGTTTAGGCTGAATCAAGGGAAGACTCTGAGTGTTTGAAACGCAAATTCAGAGAAATTTGCAACCCCCAAACAAATGTTACATTAGAGAGGCATTTGTTTTACACAAAAGATCAAAAGCCATGAGAAACGTTTGCAGCTTATATTACCAATCTGCGAAACAAAGTTAAAACCTGCATGTTTGGTGATTTAAAAGATGAGTTAATAAAGGACAGGCTTATGTGTGGTATTGATAGTGCTACTGTGAGAAAGATTTTGCTTCATGACAGAGATTTAACACTGAGTAAAGCTACTGAGATTTGTCAATCCCATGAAGTTACAGAAAGGCACACAAGTATGCTTGCAAATGAAAAGAGCTTGGTTTCAGCGGGCTCCAGAGTAAAATGTATTCAGCATGCAGCATGTGGCAAGCAGAAACAGGCCTAAGCCCTTAGCAGCTGCAGCCCCTGTGGTCCTGGCATGGAAAACAGGTAGTCTTCCAGCAACTTCTAAGACTAGTTCAGTTAAAGGAGCATGCTCAATGCAGTACAAGGGTGAATCAGCAAAACCCAAGTTGAGCTTTATTGTTAACTGTCACAGCTGTGGTGCCAACCATGAATCTAAAGAGAAAAAAGCTTAGCATTTATTTGGTCAGCAGTGCCACAAGTGTAAAACATTGAACCATTTTCAAAAGTTTTGCAAATCAAGTAAACCTCACAAGAAGGGTCAATTAAAAAAAGCAAGTTGATCATATAGAAAGCTGCAACTCTACCTTCTATGTAGATGGTGTAGCAGTAATTGGTGAAAAGATTAATGCAGTAGATTTATTGACAAAGAATGAAGTGTTTAGTACTGTCCTGATCAATGGTAAACCAACTGAGCTCAAAGTATACACTGGTTCAAAATGTAATGTAATGTTATGTCAGTAGAAACATTTGCAAAAGTGAGAGCTGGTGAGCAACGTAATGTGGCCAGTTGTGCAAAACTTGTTGCTTATGAAAGTGAAGAAATTCAAACCGAAGGCTCAGTAGTGCTTTCATGTTATTTGGCTGAGAACAGTTGCAAGTTGTTATTCTGTGTAGTCCGAAGACCTGTGCAGTCATTATAGGCCTCAGAGACAGTTTGAGAATGAATTTACTTTCCTTTACTAAAGAAGTTTATCATATAAGCACATGTCCCAGTACCAGTTTCACTGATGCTATTTTCTCAGAATATGCCGATGCTCTCAGTGACAGGCTAGGCAAGCTTCCATTTGTGTATTCTATGAAGTTAGACTCAGAGGTCGGTCCAGTGGTCAGACTGGCAAGAAGAGTTCCAGTAGCTATGCAGAGCAAAGTTAAAGTTCAGTTGGATAAAATGGTGCAACAAGGTGTAATTTGTCCAGTTACAGAGCTATTTGAATGGGTGTCATCTATGATAGCAGCTCACAAAAAATTCTCAGATGAAATCAGAATATGCATCGATCCAAGAGATTTGAACAAAGCATTAAAAAGATCTCATCATCCTATGTGGACAGTCGAGGAAGTTGCAGCCCTAATACCAAATGCCACTGTTTTTTCTGTCTTGGGTGCATAGAGTTCATTTTGGCAAGTGATGCTTGATTGCAAATCTTCACTACTGAATACATTCAGTACCCCATTTGGAAAATATAGATTCCTCAGGATGCCATTTGGAATAAATTCTGCAAGTGAACTTGTTCAGTGTGTAATGGAGCAATTTTTTAGGTTATCCCTGTGCCATAATATTAAATGATTTATTGTTCGGAGACAATGGTAAATCAGAGCATGACAGAAACCTCCAAAAGGTTCTAAACAGAGCACATGAAGTGAACTCAGTCCTCTGAAGTGCAAATTTAGACTACCAGAAGTTACATATGTAGGTCATTTGTTTACTGGTTTATAGACCCATCCAAGCAAGCAGCCATTCTTGAGATGCAAGCACCAGATAATATTCAAGCTCTACAATGTTTTCTTGGCATGGTCAACTATATAGGCAAGTTTATACCAGACTTCAGTGAGTTGACAGCGTCTTTGAAAGAGTTGATGCACAAAAATGTTGCATGGTCTTGGCTAGAATAGCACCAGAGAGCATTTGAAGACTTTAGGCAAAAAATTGCCACTCCACCTACATTGAGATACTATGATGTCAATAAACCAGTTACTCTTTCCTGTGATGCTTCAGAATTTGGTCTTGGCATAGTTATTATTCAAGAAAGCAGACCAGTAGCCTATGCATCTAGAACTCTCACCCAAACTGAGATGCAATATGCTCAAATTGAGAAAGAACTTTTAGCAATCATGTTTGCATGTTAGAAGTTTCACAATTATATTTATGGTCGAGTTATCCAGATGAAACTGATCATCAACCTCTAGTCACTATTCTAAAGAAGTCTATGCATTCTGCACCAGCAAGATTACAAAGAATGATGCTCAAGTTGCAGAAGTACAACTTTAAAATGGTTTATACAAAAGGCAAACTTATTTATCTGTCTGATACCTTATCCAGATCGCCCAGAAATATAATGGAACAGTTTGATGCGGAGAATTTTGACTTTGGTGTCATGGAAGTGTGTAATTTTTCTAACACGAGATTTGATGAGTTGAAAGATCATACAAAGACTTACCCTGTTTTGCAAAAGCTCAGCCAGTACATCCATGTAGTATGGCCGTCAAAGAATCTAGTGTACTGCCTGAAGTGCAACCTTATTTTCCTTACAGAGATGAGATGTTGATGGAAGATGACATTATTTTCAAAGGTCCTGAATTGTTGTTCCTGTTTCCTTACAATGAGAATATATCTGGTCACCCAGGTTCTGAATCTACCAAAAGAAGGGCAAGAGGACTAGTATTTTGGCCTTCTCTAGCAAAAGACATTGACAAAGGACTTTTTATCTTGTTCAGTATGCCATAGTACAAAACTGCATCTGCAAGAAGAACCACTTCAGCTACATAAGTCAAATTCCTAAACTACCTTGGTCAACAGTAGCCACTGACATATTCGAGTGGAACAATCAGCATTGTTTAGTGTTGGTAGATTCTTATTCAGACTGGTTTGAGATCAATTTACTACCTAGCCTAATGTCCACTGCTGTTATCTCCAAGTTGAAAGGTCATTTCTCAGTCCATGGGAGTCCATAGAAGCTTATTTCTGACAATGGTACCCAACTAACCAGTCACTTGTTTCAGAAATTTACAAAAGAATGCGACTTTGTGCATGTTACTAGTAGTCCTGAATATCCACAGTCAAATGGGCTAGCTGAACATGCAGTACAGAGTGCAAATCGATTACTAGAGATAGAGGCACTGGAAGACAACCAGCGTACAATCCACTGTGTAATGAAGTACACAGTAAGACACAAACATGTGTTTGTGTTTGTTTGTGTCTTGCTGTGTACTTCATTACACAGTGGATTGTACGCTGGTTGTCTTCCAGTGCCTTCTTCTACAGTTTATTTGTTCTGCTTTTGGCACTTTTTCCACATTTTTTTGGTTTTCAATTACTAGAGAACTCAAAGAGTGACAATATTAATGTATTTTTGAATTTGCTTAATCTCAGAAACATACCCTGTAATGATATACCTGGCTTGTCTGCTCAGAGATTTCTACCTAGGCAAACCAGAACAACTTTGCCTATCAGTTCCAGTTTGTTGAAGCCTAAAGCTAAAAACAACAGAGCAAGCAAAGCCTAACTGTTCAGAAAACATTCTTTCCAAATGTCCAGCTATGATAAATCAAGCAGATTTCTTCGTCCATTGAAAGAAGGACAGACAGTGAGGATACAAACAGCGAAAGGTTTTGATTGGATTGGTCAAGTAACAGGTATATGTGCAAAGCTGAGATCCTACTTTCTGGAATCTGAGGGTGTGGAATAGAGGAGAAATTGCAGGCATGTTCTTCCTGCATCAGAACCAATATCGCAGCATTGTTCCTAGATATCAGAACAATCCAGACAATGTTCCTGTTGCAGAACATGTCTTAACTCCTACTTCTATTCCTGATGATGTTCCTAATGTCCCCAAAGTTAAACATTCAGCAGAGACAGTCCCAGTTGCTAGACCTAGTTCTAATTTCTGTGTCACATGATTTGGTCATATTTCCAGATCTTGTGTTAAATACATAGCAACCTGGACATAATTACTTCTGTATAATTGCATGTCAAAGAATTATTGTGTACCAATTGCCAGGGGCGGCTCGTGGCATAGGGCTGCCGGACTGCAGCCCCCTCAAAAATAAGAAAAGAAAGAAAAATAAGAAAGAAAACTGAAAAATAAAAAAAAAAATTTTTTTCAAAATTCGCGGACTTCGCACATAGACCGAGTCCCGACTACTGTCGGTCTATGCGCATGCTCAAGGCAGTCCGGCCGTCCCCATAGGGGGACACAAGGAGACGTCTGTGCACTTTTACAGTGCACAGACTCGCCAGGATTATGGGTCGCGTCCGGACTGCAAGAGGAGCAGCAGGGACTCGGGACAGAGCATCTCGTCGGGAAGGAGCATTGGGATCTCGCGTCGGGAAGGAGCATTGGGATCTCGCGGGTCTTCAGTATTGCGCAGGAAGGATGTACGTTAGCTGGATGTATTCAGGTAAGGTGCCTTTTAATTTACAATGTTTATTTGTATGGAGTTTGTGCTTTTTAATTTACAATGTTTATTTGTGTGTGTATGGTGCTTGTGCTTTACTGAGTTTGTGTATGGTGCTTGTGCTTTACTGAGTTTGTGTATGGTGCTTGTGCTTTACTGGAGTTTGTGTATGGTGCTTGTGCTTTACTGAGTTTGTGTATGGTGCTTGTGCTTTACTGGAGTTTGTGTATGGTGCTTGTGCTTTACTGGAGTTTGTGTATGGTGCTTGTGCTTTACTGAGTTTGTGTATGGTGCTTGTGCTTTACTGAGTTTGTGTATGGTGCTTGTGCTTTACTGAGTTTGTGTATGGTGCTTGTGCTTTACTGGAGTTTGTGTATGGTGCTTGTGCTTTACTGAGTTTGTGTATGGTGCTTGTGCTTTACTGAGTTTGTGTATGGTGCTTGTGCTTTACTGAGTTTGTGTATGGTGCTTGTGCTTTACTGAGTTTGTGTATGGTGCTTGTGCTTTACTGAGTTTGTGTATGGTGCTTGTGCTTTACTGAGTTTGTGTATGGTGCTTGTGCTTTACTGGAGTTTGTGTATGGTGCTTGTGCTTTACTGAGTTTGTGTATGGTGCTTGTGCTTTACTGAGTTTGTGTATGGTGCTTGTGCTTTACTGAGTTTGTGTATGGTGCTTGTGCTTTACTGAGTTTGTGTATGGTGCTTGTGCTTTACTGAGTTTGTGTATGGTGCTTGTGCTTTACTGAGTTTGTGTATGGTGCTTGTGCTTTACTGAGTTTGTATATGGTGCTTGTGCTTTACTGAGTTTGTGTATGGTGCTTGTGCTTTACTGAGTTTGTGTATGGTGCGAAAGTAAGGCAAGGAAAGAAAGAATCACAGAATTCCATGCGTGACTGATTTATTAATGTTAATAAGAGTGTTCTTACCTTGTAGCATTAACATGCACTTCTCTGCACCTAGCACAGGGAAGGGGTTTGGCATGGTGGTTAAGGTATTTGTCTCATAGGTACAAGGTACACGGTTTGATTCTGATCTTGTGTTATTGGCGATGCTTAAGATGGACCTTTACGGCAGTTAGCCTAATATTCACCTATGAACCTATCTGATTGTTTAACATGCACAGTTGTACCTCTGGCTGGGGCCCTGGCTGAAGAGGTTCTTAAGGTCAAGCCACCCACCCATTAACAATATATATCTGTATATAAATTTATGACAGGAAGTAACTGAAAATACATTGGAAAAATGACATTATATGCTCGTGGTCAGTTTCCTCCAAGAGTGTTTGGGAAGGTTTCAAAGCTGAGTTGAAGAAACAGAATGACTCAAGGGTCATTTTAATGGACATGGGGGAGTAGAAAGATGTAGGAGTCCAGCTGCTAAAGCAAAACAGAAGTGGCAAGAAGGGTGATGGACAGGTGGACAGGAGACAGTAACAGAACAAGAGCTGATAGAACAGCTTAGATAGTCATGAGTGATAGATGAGGTTTTGCTGTACCTAAAGACTAGATTAAAAACAGAAAACACTGACTGGCATGCTGTTATTTGTGCAGGCATGCACAGGTATGTACAGGTATGTGCGGGTGTGTACAGGTATGCACCTAGCAGGCACATGAGCAGCAATGGAAACCGATTGGCATATGGTAGTAGGGTATACAGAAAGGTAAAGTGAGACATTAGTGGGGTGTCAGGTGTAGGGTGCATTGTATACTCAGGAAGGCATAAATAACATTGGAAGAGATTGATAATGACAGAAAAAATTCCAGGGGGGACTTTTTTGTTGTGTTTGAGGTTGTAAAAAGAAGTGGAGGCTCCCTTTTGGGTAACTGTGGAGTATTAGTAACCAGGAAACAGAGTTGAAAGCCGGTAAAAAAGTTTTAATGTTCACAAACAGCAGTTACACTGGAAAATCACACACTAAAAAAAGTTTAACACTCTCATCCATCTGGACATCTTCAGAACTAAGAAACAGCCCAACCAGAGCACTTAAATACCAATTAAAATTCAATTAAAAATGACATGACCACTAAATAATTAATGCTGATGTTTTAAACTAAAAAACAATACATCCCTATGATATAAATACACTAACATTCTAAATTCTTTAAAAATAAAACAGGTGCAATGAAACACATATCAAGCCCAGATTCATTTAAAGCATTGAGTCTGAGCTGCCATTTCAGTTCTCTAACTAGTAAACGATCCTCAGTGATTAAACCCCAATCATCCTTCTCGAGTTGGTCAGTCATAAAATATCCAAATCTATGTCCAGGATTTTTGTCTACATGTCTATAATGTGCACTTGTATCTTTTTTTATTTTTAATGTCTCTGATATGTTCATACAACCTTTCTTTCACACTCCTAATAGTTTTACTATATAATATGCTGAACAGTCTAGGCAGCTGGTGGCATATATAGCCTACTTTGTGTTCCAGTTGTACTTTCCATTAATAAAACTCTTAAAGCCATTAAGGATGAACTGGCCCCTACTAGAATACAAGAACACAGTTTACAACAACCACACTTAAACATTCCTGCATTCTAACCAAGGCACCCCACAGTTCCTATTTTTCTGTTTATTCTCCAACAGTTGTTTAAAACAAACATCTTTCCTGTAAATCACTGTTGGTCTCTCCCCCAGCATTTTACTCAGTTAAGGGTTAGTAGATATCAACAACCAATTATTTCTCAAAATGGCAGCCAATTCATAGCTATCTAAAGAAAAAGTGCCTATAAAGGCCCTGTTAAAGTTCATATTTGTAAGCCCATGTATTTCACCAAAATTACCTTCAAGAACACAACTACTATTCTTAATTTCACTGTTCAGTACAACCCCCATTGTTATTACATAACAAAGGTAGGTATACCCCATTTGTCCTCTTATAGGTTACCTCATCTAATATTGATTTCAAAAATTCCTCGGGGTACCCTCGCTTAATAAACATATCCAATAATATTTGGCATTCATCAATAAAAGTCCCCTCATCTGAAATCATTCTTGCCAATCTAACCAATTGGCCTTACTGCTTGTGCTTTACTGAGTTTGTGTATGGTGCTTGTGCTTTACTGAGTTTGTGTATGGTGCTTGTGCTTTACTGAGTTTGTGTATGGTGCTTGTGCTTTACTGAGTTTGTGTATGGTGCTTGTGCTTTACTGAGTTTGTGTATGGTGCTTGTGCTTTACTGAGTTTGTGTATGGTGCTTGTGCTGTACTGGTGTGTGTGTGTGTGTGTGTGTGAAAATGCCCCAGGTGCTTATGGTGGTGTGGTAGGGAATGCCTCAGGCTTGAACCCTGTACCCTGTATGCAGGTGTTAAAGACTTGAGTTCCCTACCCACCACCATTTGTAAAAAATTTCAGATTTTTGCCTCATATTCGATCTGATCTGTTCCTCATAATATCTGTGGTTTGTAAATGTTGCAATGCTTGATATTTGATGGTGTAGTAGTAGCATTGTTGCCTCACAGCTGCAGGTTCTTGGGTTTGATTCTTGGCTGGGGTTCCTTCTTTGTGGGGTCTGTATCTTCTCCCTGTGTTTGTGTGGGTTTGCTTTTGTGTCCTCCCATGTTACAAAGACATGTCTGCATTATTTCTTCCTGGGCCTCTGCTGAAAATTGTTTATTTGTTCCAAGTCAGACTGTCCTGATTTAAAAATGTTAAATAAAATTGACAGGCATTTGAATTTCAGACTTGAGGGTTTCTGAATGTTTAATTCCTTGCGTATTTGATGGTGCAGTGGTAGTATTGTTGCCTCACAGCTATAGGTTTTCTGGTTTGATTCTTGGTTGGGGTGGCTTCTGTGTGGAGTCTGCATCTCCTCCATGTGTTTGTGTGGATTTGCTCTGGTGCCCTGCCATTTTACAAAGACGTGTCTGCAGTTTTAATCCCTGCTGAAAATTGGTTTTGTTCTGTCCGCAGTAAAATTGACAGGCATTTGAATTTCAGACTTCAGGTTTCTGAATGTTTAATTCCTTGCATAATTGATGGTGCGGTGGTAGTATTGTTGCCTCACAGCTATAGGTTTTCTGGTTTGATTCTTGGTTGGGGTGGCTTCTGTGTGGAGTGTGCATCTCTTGCCTGTGTTTGTGTGGATTTGCTCTGGTGCCCTGCCATTTTACAAAGATGTGTCTGCAGTTTTAATCCCTGCGTCTCTGCTGAAAATTGTTTTTGTTCTGTCCGCAGTAAAATTGACCGGCATTTGAATTTCCAACTTCATGTTCTTCAGAATACATAGTAGCACAACCTTTTTTTTTTTTTTTAGCAATTTTCGAAGTTTATAAGATGAATATTTTAAATTTGTCCCTATTTTTGGGACTGTATTCCCCCATTATTGGCTTCGTCCAGGTTTTTGTGCTAAGGTTGACAGCTATGGCAAGAACTGAATTCACTGAATATGTTTGAGGGCTGTATTCCCTCATTACTGGGTTTGTCCAGGTGTTTTGTACTAAGAGGTTGACAGCTATGGTGAGAACTGAATTCACTAAATGATAGCCATTTAAGTTTCAGTCTTTCTCTTTTACAAAGCAGCTGATGTGGCGTAGTGGTATGTTACTCTGACTGTTTTTTGCTCAGGGACCTTGGCAGTAAAATATATGGTGGCAACACAACATTTTATTCTAGCAACTTTCCAAGATTATACAAGCAATGTTTAATGTGTCCCTGTTTTTGGGCTTTTGACCCCCCCCCCAATACATTTTGGCTTTTTCCAGTTTTCTTGAGCTGCGAAGTTGAGATGCAGTTGAGTATTGAGTAGATTTTACAAGGAACTGAGAGCTGCAGGGGAATAGAAGTTTAGTGCTTTGCCAAGTTAATACTATAGCACAACAGGCTGTGTACTTGCTTTTGATGCAAAAGGTTGTGGGTTCTACGCCCACAAGGGGTAGATGCTGCCGTACTGAGAATGTTCTCCTTGGTGAAGATACTAACTATGAGTTCGTTATCAGTTTGCCATCCATTTCCTCTTGCAATATTATTACTAGCTTATCATTTTTTTAATGTAATATAGACAATTTATTCCTGCGGGGCAACAGACACTTTATTTTTCGATGAAACCATGAAATATAAAGGTGATTGCTAGCAGCAACCACTTCATTAGTTACAGATTTCTTTAATGTGGAATTATTTAGATGACTGACTTCAGAGATTGTGCATATTTACTGATAATGGACTGTAGAATTGTGCATATTTATTGATAAAGGTGGACTGTAGAATTGTGCATATTTGCTGATAATGGTGGACTGTGGAATTGTGCATATTTACTAATAATGGTGGACTGTGGAATTGTGTATATTTACTAATAATGGTGGACTGTGGAAGTCTGAGTAGACTTTTTATGATAAATGTTCTCAACTGGGCAGTTTTGCCATTATGGGTGCATATGGTTTGTTTCATTGCTTACTGGAAAAAATGTTCAAAACAAATTTAAAACATCCTGTAACAAGTGTACTGTATTGTACAAGGAATATAATTTTAGTACAATGAGGAAGGTGTATCAAAGAGCACATGTATGTTTCATATGCAAGGAGCCTATGATTCGAAAACAGCCCAAAATTAATCTTTATCTGCCACTGGCAAAATGTATTTTCTTTGAATGTGGGTTTCAATGCTGTTTCAATGAATGTGAGTTTCAAGGGCAGAGAAGTTTTAATGCTAAGTTTTCATTGTGAGACTGCATTGCTTTGTTTAACAGATGACTTAGTGTTTGTGCTGTAAAATACAAAATAAAACTTTCAAATGAAGTCCAACTCATCATAGAAGTAAAGCAGTATGCACATTAGTGTTTATGGTAAATGGAGTGAAATAGCCAAGTATAATGGTTCATTGGAATGGCTGCAGAGGCTCCATTCAACCATTATTTTGTCAGGGGAAGGGCAGCAAACTCAGACAGGCCCAGCTGAACTATACCTCCCAACTGTCCAGATTTTCAAAGAATGAATAGATTTTTGCTTCTTATTTTTGGTTTGTTCATAAAATTTGTAGTTTTAATTCCTAAATGATTTGCCAGAAGTCACTCTAAGTTTCAGACTTCATAACCTTCAGAAAAATGCATGTTAAAGTAAGAGCTGTTCTATCAACTGTCTCAATTTATACAAGAGCAATTTTAGTACTGTTTATATGTGCCCCAATATATTTGGCCTTGTTCAGATTTACTGCATTAACAGGTTGAGAGGTACATGCAAATAAATTGCTTTATAGAATTAGGCATAGCCAACCTCTCAACTGTCCCCAATTTTTGGCTCAAAATGTTGCTCTTCCCCCTTATAATCCCTCCGCAAAATAGCAATTTTGGAAGAAAACATGGAGGGTTTACAATTAAGAAATAACTGTAATAATCAAAGTTATAGATTACTTGAAATGCATGTAGATTCTTTTATATTTTGTCAGCTGCTCAAGGTAGCAGTACTAATATTAAAGTGTCCCTTCTTTGACAGGTAGCAGCTGTATTGTGTGTCTATTTTATATTTTTGCATCACGTTTTTGTCCATTTTTCATAAAATTGTGTTTTTGGCAAATTAGTGACATCACTAAAGACTGAAGTTAGAAAATGACAGACATTTGAGTTTCAGATTTTATACCCTTCAGAAAATTCATACTAATGCAAGACCTATTCTATTATCTTTCTAAGTTTATTAGAGCAATATTTAAAAATTGTCCTTATTGTTGGGCCTTTGTCCCGCTTCTGTGTATGGCTTTGTCCAGATTTCTTGCTCTTGAGGTTGAGAGGTATGACAAATGTGTCAGGGCCATCACAGTCAGCCAGTGAGATTTCAAATTGTGACATGCTTGTTGCACCCCACTCCCCATGTAGTGACTCTGGATGTGTCCAAGCAAGGCAAGGAGTAGTTGTATCTACCTTGGATGGGGAGGACACACTGCATAAGTACTACAGTGGCTTTTCATCTGTCCTTGATTTTGCAGAATGGTCTGGTTTCTGTCATATTTTTGTACTGTTGATTTATGCTTATTACTCAAAGTGCCTGTTGCTCTGTGTTTTTAAGTAGCAATGCTTTAATGACCATAAGGTAAGCTTGTCTGAGATCGTAAGATGCAAGTAAGCTTTAATAAGCATACTGTTAAAGAATTGCCAACATTGAAAGCCTTTCTGTTGTTGCCATGCAGAGAATACTTGACTAGATAATGTATAAGCCTTGGGTATTAAAGGACAGGATTCCATTATTTTAAAAGCTCATTACACTTGTTGGAGACTTCCAGTCATCTCTACAGACTTTACCCGTAAACTAAACAGAATGCCAATCATGTGTGGTCCATAACCTGTACAGTAATCCTTTAAGCAATGTATCTTGAGCTTGTTTCTTGTTTGCTTTTCATTTTTACTTTTATCATGTTTTCCCCATGAAACAAGTTGTCAGGCAGCAGGTCTTTTTGGATAAGAAACATTTTTACAAGTGGGGGCATCACATAGATTTCTACTTTCAGCATGTTACTTGGTACTTTAATAAAGCTGAATATATTATAATTAGGACTGCAGTGCAAGGAGAAGTGGTTTGAGTTGAGTGCTTCTGGTTTTTCTTATACTTGATTTTGACTGGCATTCCAGTAATGTATTTAAAAAGTAATTTATTTTTTCATGCCTCACAACCTTTTGTTTCCATCTAGATATTAAGTAAGCTGTCATGCAGCCAATGCATTGAAATATTTTTATTCTTCTACACTTATTTTTGTCTTGATTGGACTTTCATAATGATGGTTTGCCACCCAGGGCAGCGTATTTAATTAAAGTTAGTTTTTTGTGGTTTTGTGCATAGCTCCTCCCCTTTCTGGTTGACCACACCCCCTTGACCCCACCCATTCAGCTGTCTCCTGCAGCCCCCCTGTGATTTGAAGTCACCAGCCGCCACTGCCAATTGCATGTCAGTCCATGTCATCAGTAATGCATGACTCATTTCTCAAAGAGGGAGGATGTAGAATAGTATGTGTGTTGTACCTTTAAGAAGCATTAGCAAGGACAGCACATGCATATAAATAGTAAGCACGTGCTAGCTTCAGTGCCATTTTGAGAGTGCAGCCAGAGTGTGAGAGAGATAGTCAGTTTGTTTAAAAGTTTATATAAGTTAAAGTTATTAAGCCTCAATCCTGATGTGTTTACACAATAAAGCTGCTTAAACAGAACCCACAAATGTTCGTCTGTTTCATCCTGACCAGATGAGCAACACCAGGATTTTAATAAAAAGCCGGTTCGATATTTTGTGTTTTGATATCCTGCTGTTTGATGTTATGGCAGTTCAATATTTCAGCATAGACTCATAACCCAGGTATCTTTAGACCTTTCTGAAGCTCTGTGCTTCAGCATCCATTCCAGCTGTGTGCTCCAGCACCTCACTATCCATTGTGGGCTGTGATATGTTGAAATATATTTCTTAAATTCACTCTGCAGGCTGTACTCAATGCTCTGCCACTCCAACTCTTCCTTTCATCTCGAGTTTTATCAAACCATCTTACTACCAAAAGTTAGATCCAAATTATGTCAGCTTCTCTCCTTCTCCTGCTGCACCACCAGCTTGTACACTGCCAGTGATCTGGACTTTTCCATTTACTTCATGTTCCCTGCTCCGCTCCACTGCCTATTCTACACCTCCATTAACCTGCTATCCCTCATCTGACACCAGCTGCAGACCTCAGCACAGCATGCCAAAGTATCAGAACTACATTATTAAAGTCTTTGCCTCAGCAAATTCATCCTCACATTCCATTAGCCATTGCATCTGACTTTATACAGTACATACTGTGTCTCAGTCTAGAATGATTATAACATTCACAGCTTTGTTAATTATATTTAGCTTGAAATCAAAGTCCAGGACATCAGGATGGGATTTTTTTTAAGTTTTTTTTTTATCGTAAGCTTTATCATTTAGCACCACTGATACTCAATGGTGCCTCAATATTCCACTTCCCCCCCTCTCTTACCTGGCATAAAATTCTGCATCAACTACTGTGGAGGGGGGCTCTCATTCCAGAGGTAGCCTTATTAGTGGTACATCCTTTTGTTATATAGTAGGAAAGAAGAGCCAAGCATCAAGTAGCCATCATGTTTAGCTAGTGCGATTTTCTTCCTTATGGCTTAACTCCCCTGTAAATATATCATCACTGATATGCAGTATACACAGATACCAAACCCAGTAGCTGCTTTCACATGTCACCAAGCCTGTCTTATGCTCATCTTTCTCAGGTTGCATTTAGAGCATCCAGAACTAGCCCTTGTCCAGCAACAGAGAATGCACCTGTGTTAGCAGTTCATTCCCTTCCACTAGAGACATTAGAGCTGGCTTTCAGCCATTCAGTTCTACCTGCCACCAACTGTATACTCCAATTAACAGGTCTGCTACTCAAACATGTCCTGTGGATCATAATCAGTGCTTTTATACTTTTATACCATGGAAACAGCCAGGGGTTTTGTTGATGCTGTACAACAATACAATGCAATGCTAAATGCTCTCAATGGAAGCTCAGTCATGATTAATACTGTGTCTGTTTTCCTTATTAATATCAGAGTACTCTTGATTAGAAGTACCATTTGTAAATATTAGTATGTTTCTGTTTTAACGTTCTGAACCTACACCCTCCTAACAATCCCCTAACCATATGGAATCAAGCCGTAAATATGCACTTTACATATAGTCATCAGTATTTAAATGAATTGATTAATAAATGTATGTTTGATTTAAGACCATTTTAGTTAGCAGCCATTTAGCTGTGTACATGGAATCACTGACCACACTGACTCTGTTTTGTTTCCTAGGATGTCTTCACGAATGCAATGGAACTAAAAGGATTATCAAAGTATTATTTTTCTCGATTTGGATTTGCCATTTCTAACATTGGTGACATCAACAAGGATGGTTACAATGACATTGCCATTGGAGCACCTCTTGAAGAAGACTTGCCTGGAACTTCTGGAAGTATTTACATTTTTAATGGTCAGAAAAATGGCCTTATGCATACGTTTTCTCAGGTAGGATTTTTATAAGATCATTTTAATATAAATTAAGTACAATCCGAGAGCCTTATGGATGACAGAGATTTCATCATTAGATCACTGTTGTAGTATCATGCAGTTGTATGGAGTATATCCTGCCAAGGATTGGATGTCTGGCCAGTAAATGAAAGCTTTTGAGTGCCTTCCTTGTGCAGCATACATCCAAGGAAGCTTGAGGTCATGCTGGTATAAAATCAGATGTGCAGGCCTTGTGCAGCATACATCCAAGGAAGCTCGAGGTCATGCTGGTGTAAAATCAGATGTGCAGGCCTTGTGCAGCATACATCCAAGGAAGCTCGAGGTCATGCTGGTATAAAATCAGATGTGCAGGGGCCTAAAGTGAGAATTTTCTTAGCAGTGAAAATTTCAGTCCGATTCTCTTCATTGCATCTTCAGTGGTTCAGCAGTTGGCCTGTTCAATTCTTTGGGCAGATAAGCACCCCTTTGGGGACTTTCCTTTCATTTTTATGTAAAAGTTATTGCTGTATTTTGTATGCCTACAAGAAAAAGAAAATGTCTGTGTGACAGACAGATTCCTTATCAAGTTTCAAACACAGCTTGTTTGTGTAAAATTTTTTTGTAAGGATTGATACACAGCTCGTTTGTTTTGTTTACAGGAGTCACACAACATTAGGTCATGTAGTATTTATCTATCTTTCATGACAAAAACTATTAGAAGTCACCACAGTATTAAGTATTTTTTTCTTGAAAAGTAGCAGCTTAAGGCCGTAACAAAATTGGCTACAACTCTGGTGCTTATACCTCAGATGTTCCCTCCTCCAGCTACAAAGTAAATTAACCTGGTTAGAGAGGTAACTTAAGTGGCTTCTCTTTCATCCTCTCTTTCCCCTGGTCCTTGATGGATGACTCCACTGTAGTCATTTCATAGTTCTGTAGGGCTGAACATATGCCTACCCCTGAGAAGGGAGAACCAGACATTGTAATATCCAAAAAACGTTTGACAGCATTCCTCAATCGCTGTTGAGAGAAGAGGTCTAGGGCTCCCATATTGAAGTTTGTACTTCTAATGCATTCTGTACTTTGGTCACTCTTAAAAAAAAAAAAAAGAAAATCCACAAAACAAAGCACATTTCTTCTCCTTCAGTTCCATCGTTTAGAGAGTCTAAAGAGGAATGGATGGTATTCCTTTGCTAAAGGTCTTTTCAAGGTTTTTCAGTCTTTGCAGTCTGCCTCCCCTTTTCCTTCCCAAAAAGGAAATAGGACTCCATCTCTTTCTGTTTTTGACTCCCTGTCTGACATCAAGGAGACTAGTCAGAATTATGCCTCCTAGGTGCCTTCTCTGGATTCTTTGAGTCAATCTGAAAAAAATATTTTTCAGATTCCCCTATAGAAGAAATTTTATTTTCAGGCACCATTAGTATAATCCCTCCACCGGGATATGAAGAAAGTACTTGTGGAGTTACCTTCATAGGATCATAGGATCATAAGATCATAGGAAGTTACTAGGCTAATGGCCCTAGGACCCTTACAAGTCTAGTGAAGTTCTACCCTTATTTCCATGATCAGCACCTAATGCCTGTGTTCAAGAGGGACAGAGGTGGAACTCCCTGGATAATTTATGGTTACTCGTCCAGTCATCAAGATTGTGTTTAAAGAAGGCCAATGAGGTCCTCTGTTTGACTTAAAGTGGGAGTCTGTTCCAAAAGGTGTGGCAACATTTAGGAGACAAATCTATCCCTCCAGTAGATTCTATTAATTTCACATACCAGGTTAAGGTCTTTAGGGTTAGTAACCTGTGTGCCATTTAACTTATGGATATCCAGCATTTCCAATAAAGCAGGGTCAGAGATTGCCTTATATGCAAATCACAGATTATCTCTGAGTAGCCTGTATGAAACAGAATAAAGTGGCAGGGATTTCAGATGAACCACAGAGGACAAATGCTGAAGACCTTGAATTTTTTGTGAGGAACCTTTGTCTTTTCTCCAACTGCTGCAGGTGCTTAGAAAAGTAGATACCAAAGGGGGCATTGTACTCAATTACTGGTCTGATGAGGGAAGACTACAGGGAGTTTATAACTTCTTCTTTTCTGGAGACAATGCCCTTACTTATGAGATAAGCAATATAGAATGCGCTTCTTGCCACTGTGGAGACATGGTGATCAAAGGTAAGATTGTTGTCAACCTATGTGCCCAAATCTCTTATCACTGAGTGCATACTTAGGGTGTTGCGATTGATGTGGTAGTTATTAGGAACATTGCTCTTACCAAAGGGATGATAATACATTTTCTTCCATTGGGTTTAAGGCCATGACTTTGGCACCAATCATTTATTTGTGTAAGACCTTCTTGTAAGATTTTGACATCATTTGGAGAGTCTTTGACCGCTCCCAGTTTGCAGTTATCAGCAAACTGTATCAGCCACAGACCTTTAGTTTTTGCTTGTACTTTGGAGAAATAGATTCAAAAATGTAGAGGTCCCGGGAATGATCCCTGTGGAATACCATTGGTTACAGGTCTGCTGTTGGAGGTGGATTCCCCTATGTTGATTAATGTGTTCTATCAGTGAGTCGGTTAGCAACCCATCTAACATTATAAGGGTTGATACCTAGCTGGGTGAGTTTGTAAATGATGCCTGAGTGAGGGATAGTGTCAAAAGCCTTGGCTAAGTCTAGGTAGTCTGTATGCATAGATTTCTCCTTGTCCAGGGCCTTGGCGACTATCTTAGAAAAGTCCAACAGGATTAATAGGAATGATCTCCCTTTCACAAATTCAAACTGAGTAGGGTCAAATGTTTGGAGATTAACTATATCTTTGTTGATAAGGTCCATGATGATTCATTCCATGGCCTTGCAGATAAGTCTAGTCAGGCTAATAGGTCTATAGTTCCCAGGGTCAGTAGAAGCACCACCTTTGAGCAAAGGAATAATGGTGGCTGTTTTCCATTCAGCTGGGATGAAGCTGGTGCTTAGACTATGATTGAAAAGAGTACCCAGTGGTGTTGCTAATTCTTGTTGGAGCCTGTCAGAAAAATATGTATTAATGTATGTGTTTAGTGCTTATTAGAAGCTAAAAGGGTTAACACATTTCATTCTATTTTATGTACAGCTAGTTTTGTTTGAATCTATGAGATGCTTTCTGAAACTGCAAGATGCTCTCTGACCTAGTATTTGCTAGCACAGCAAAATTCATGTTTATGCCTTTTGGAAATTTACTGAGAAGCAGGTGATTATCTGCTAGGTCAGGAAAATAATGAATAGAACAATACTGTTTTCTATAACGTTATTGAACTTGAACAATCAGCTCTGTTCGTGTTATGAGAACATGCACAGCTGCAGAAAAAGATAGATACAGTTGAACAAAGACTGCTTGAAGAAATGAACTATAATCTGTACTTGCTTTGTGCTCGAATTAGCCATAGTCCCTTGAATGGTAACATCACATAGTGAGAAGTTGTATCTAACCGGTGGTCTCCAAGGCCATGTTATTTTTCTTAGGAAGTTTTTTCATAAACTTGATAGTGTCAGTAGAAAATCATGGACAAACAGCTGCTATGAAATAATATTGTAAGAACTTGTGATTTGTTACATCAGCTTAGTAGCAATGTCTTGTGAGAAATGTATAAGAATGGCTTCACTTCCTGATTCTAGTTAGACAAACTCTGTATTAGCACATTTTTGTCTCCTTGCTGCAAGAATTAAAGTGCCTTAACCTGAACCTGCCGTGTATTGATCTTTTTGAAGTTGTTTTTTCCTTTGACAGAGCCCATGTAGGATGCAGCTGGGGATGTTCTCAGGTCCCACAGATGCTGTGTTTTTGGCCTTAGAGAAGGAGTTTATGACTTGCTCTTTAGAGATACAAAGTAGGGGATACAGGTGGTATGGATGTCATAGGATACATGTGGCAGGGACAGGAGACTGAAGTTTTCACAGAACCTGTTGGCCAACAGGTTAGCTATGTCCACAGGCTCAGTATATGTGGTATCATTAACTAACAGTTCAGCACAAATCTGAGCGTTTTCTTCTAGGTTATGGATGTTCTTAGTTGAAAAAGCCAATTTGAATTCATAGTTTGCTTTGGTGGACTTCACAAGAAGTCTTATTTGCTTGTTTAAACTGAGGAGAGAGTGTTTTCAGTTTAGGGTTTGCTCACTCTTACTCTTAGACAGCAATTTCTTCCTCTTGTTGTAAATCCTGCTAATGGCAGTTGTCCACCAGGCAAGTTTGCTCTTCCTTGAGGAATTTGCTTTGGCCGTAACAGGTACATCTGAGTCAATCCAGTTATATAGGTGTTTGTATAAAGCATTGGTGTAGGACTCACAATAGTTGCCAATTCCAACTGAGAGGGGGTGCAATTAAGCTATTTATACCATCCTGTAAGAGATTATATATATATATATATATATATATATATATATATATATATATATATATATATATATATATATATATATATATATATATATATATGTATATATATATAAAATCTGCTTGGAGAAGTTTTTTTAGTTTAATTATTGCTTGGGGGGGGGGTCAGGTACAATAGTTACTTTGAATGAGACTGATCTGTGGTCAAAATTCACCCAGGAAGACCTCACAGTAGGGCTGCTACAGTGGTCCCCAATATCGGTAAGCACCAAAAACAGGATGCTGGCACCTGTTGTGGGGGTGTCAACCAGCTGGACCAGGGCATTGGAGTTAACAAAGTCAAGGGACCTTTGCACAAGTGAGTTTGATTACGAGTAATTTACCCAGTCAATGGATGGGTAGTTAAAGTCACCCAAAACCATGGTGTTTGGATGATCTTGATAGATTCAAGTAGATCCAAATAGGTAGAGTGGGTGTTCTGATTCATGGGGCGGGGGGTCCTGTAGCTGGCAATGACTTGAACAGGTGTCCTACCAACAGTTAATTGCACCTGAAGTATCTCCAGGGACTTTTTAACTAATCTGGCAGTGTATTTATCGTTAATGTCTATTGATACACCACCTCCTTTAGTTTTCACTCCTTCAGTTCATCGTCTGAACGTGTGGAAGGAGGTGTAACCTGGTATGGCTGGGGTGCTCTCCACAGCCTTGAACCAGGTTTCCATGACTGAACAAATGTCTGCATCTTCCAAGGTGTGGATTGCTTCCAGTGAGTGCAGTTTCATGTTAAGACTCCTAGCATTTAGCAATATAACCTTGAGGTTGTTTTTGGATAGAATTTTTACACTGAGAATTTTGTCCTTGAGACACTGCCTAAAAAGGCACTATGGGGTGGCAAGAGCCTTAACCAGTAGCCGAAATCCCAGGGGTGACAGATGAAGACAATCTCTGGCAAAGCATTGAGGTCTGTTGATTGTGTCATCCCAGAATGACAGATACTGGACCTCTTAGAATGACACCAGAAACTAAGCCAATTATTGAAGTCAATCATTTTCTGTTTGTAGTGAGGCATCTTCAGATATTAAATCCTCTGTGTTTACTCTGATTTCTTCTGTAACTCCGGTCACTAAGCATCCTTTAAAATGTCCACATGATGTTGCTGATTCTGTGTCCCAGGCAACTGCATCTGGGTCAGTTATATGCAGGTTTGCATGGCTTAAATCACAGAATATGCCTGATGATGTCAAGGCACAGATTATTTAAGGGAGTACTCATTGATATTTCTTCTGTTGAAGTGTTGAAACGTTTGATGAGAGAGCAAACTTATTCAAGGAGTCAAACACAATTTTCGGTCTTCTTTTTCCAGTATAATAGAAATTACCTTTCCAGTCTTGAGCCCTGCTACAGAAAACATTTTAAACAATCTGTACAAAAGACTGTAAAGTACCAGTACAAAAATCAATGCCACAGGAGTTCAAAGAACTGTCTGGGGGGGGGGGGGGTCTGTCCAGGGCCAAGGGTGGTCCAATAAAAATGCCTAATTGGGGTGGTAGTATAAGTGAAACATTGTCTAAACACTGTAGCTGATAGAGTTGGGGCATAGTAAATTAAACCACTACTACTGAGAAGAAAAGATGGTTATTAGTGTGACACTGCAAGGGTCACATCAAAGGTTCATAGGTGAAAGGGTGCCTTTGTTATTGGCCTAAACATGAACTCTTCAGTAGTAAAACAGTGTTTGGGAAGACCGTTTTTCCCAACTCACTAATAATCAACAATCTTTTGAGTGCTCTTTGTTATGTGAAAAATGGGATTCACACACTGATTGACATTGCAGTGTCCCAGGGATTTCACCATTATCTGACTTACAGCAATCTCATAGTCGCTTAGATAGATAGATAGATAGATAGATAGATAGATAGATAGAGAGATAGATAGATAGATAGATAGATAGATAGATAGATAGATAGATAGAGAGATAGATAGATAGATAAGCAGGGGGGCACTGGAGGTGTGCCCTACTACAAAAATGCCTTTTTTAAATGATTTTTCTTAGCTCAACTGCTATTTGCAGTTGGGAATTTGTGAAATTTTGTGATCCCACTTAAGGGTCAGTCACAAAACAGTAACACTTTCATTACAGATCCCAACATTTACTTGGTGATAAGTTTAAACAGGATAAATGTCACATGTCATGAGTGCTTCAGTTTACTTACTCCCGAGAGTGGAAATTAGTTGACTGTAAATTTGCATTGTTTACAGGACTGAGTTCTTAATAGTTTAAAGTTATAGTTGTTGCTCCTAAAATGCATAACAATTTAATTTAGTTTAAATTATTTCATGTTCTTTTGTACTCATCCTTGTAAATACTTGGTTCTGCTGTTTTTAGTGATATCATTATGTTATACTACTGAAGGAAAGCAATGTATTTTTGCAGATGATATGAAAGTATATAACAGAAATGTTATACAGAGTAAGAAAGATAGAAATGGAGTTGACAAATTGAATGAATGGTATTAAAATATCAGATTAAGTGCTTTGCAGAAACATGCAGAAATGTATATCTGTAAATGACTGTTGTATATTCTTCTACTCTGTATACCGTAAAACATGGACTGGTCACTGGAGGCACCTTTTCTCTACAAATTTCAACATTTCCTGCAAGAAAACGCTCCTCCTTTCTTCCTCATATTACTGCCACAAGTCTCCAGATTGCATTGCCATTTCTTCAGCTCCACAGATCATCTTCTGCAGCTCAAGCAGCAAGGAGTATTAAAAATTACTTTTTGTCAATTTTTGTGACATGTAAGTCACTTCATTCTTCATAAATATTCATATTTAGTATACCTCCTTAACCTCTCAAAGTTTCTTACAGTTAGATTTAAGCAGCTATATTTTCATTTCTGTCACTCCTCGTTCCTGCAGAGGATGCTTTCCCTTACTTACTTTTTTGTATTTCGTTTTCTCCTTTTTCCTCACATATCAAAACAGCACAGCATTCAGTTATACCATTGATATTTTTTAATTATCGGTAATACTGGTTTTCCAGCAACCATCTGTTTTTTACAGTCTATAACTGTTTTGTGTTGTGGTTAGCATGTAGTGCTTCACTGAAAGGAATTATGACTATGATTTAACTACTGATTAATAGTTCTACAGGCTACTGTTTAAATTTTCTTCAATGAAGTTCTTGCTATTGTTTTCCTGTTTGATTATGTTGCTCACATCCACTGTTTACCATAATGAGCAGAGAAAAGGCCTCTGTCTTTACAAAGTGCACAAATTGTGAACATAAAATCCCCATCTCCCCAGGACCCACACAATTTGTGTGTCACCTGCTTGGCGTCAGAACATTTAACTGAAGATTGTAGTGTCTGTAAAAGCTTTAGTGCACTAATACTGCTAGATCAAAAGAACACATTAATATTTAAGGGGGTTTTCAAAGGTAAAATCCCAAAGAAGGTCAATATGCCTGAAAAGAAAAAAGTAACGAGGGATATAGAAGAGGCAGGAACCAGATTTCTGATATTCTTTTGCCAGTTGAAATACCTAGATGCTAGTAGATGCTTCTTCTTTACCCAAATCAGGATAGTCTATGGTGCCTTTAATGCCACCAACAATGAACTTGTCACATACCTCTCAAGCTCTTAGGTGAAGAAATCTGAACAAAAACCTGACAAAATGGGGGAACAAAGGCCCCAAAACAGGGACAGAATTTAAATATTGCTCTTAAAAAGTTGTTAGAGTAGCAGGGGTTGTGTCAACATTCATTTTCTGAAAGATTTGAAGTCTGAAACTCAAATGTATGTCATTATTTAGTGACTTCAATGCTCAGATCATCCCAGTGATTTGCCAGAAAAACACAGTTTTTATGAAGAATAGACCAAGAATATAAGGCACAAACCTGGACATTCTGTGGAAATCTGCACAGTTGAGAGGTCTTGTCAGGAACAGGCAGTCCCAATCATTTGCGTTTGTCTATCTCCACTCCAAGGAGAAGACTTGGTAGCTTCTCTTTGGAGCAGGTGTTGTCTAAATTCTTATACTCAGGACCTGCTTCTGCTCTGTTTATTTAGTTCTACAGGTCTGTGCAAAGCCCTTCTAAAAGCCCAGCTGGAGCTTGGTGTTATCTTGGTATCCTGTGTTGCTAGAATGGCCAGAAATGATCCTCTTACCCTCCACCTCACCATTTTCTACCCTGCATCCTGTTTTGATACCTGGAGTATCAGAGATGTCTATGGAACTAAAGCCATTAGTTTTGATACTGACTATGAATTCTTCCATGGTGTTGACACCCTTGGTAACAGAAACATTAGCACTAACTCTTCTGGTGCTGAGAGTCACTTGGCTCAAGGTTGTGTGAACATAGCCAGTGTTTGACTCTTAGATTCTGAAGTCTTACTCATCGACATTGACCCCAAACCTGGTGGTGGGCATTGTCAGTGTTCTGGCCTCAGCACTTAACTCAGTATTAACCCAGACTATGATCCTGACACCATCAGTTATAATGGCTGTGGTATTAACTGCTATGGTGGAAGAAATTATCCCAAGGAAACCCTGGAGTAGGCACCTCCTGTTATGACTCCAGCATCAGTCAGGTTGGCCTTTTGATCCATTCATTGTTCTCTCAGCAGGACCATAGATTGGAAGGCCACTTGAGACCTAGAAGGTCTGGGTATGAGCCGTCTCCAAGAAGGCTTGGATGATTACCCTCCAAATATTTCTATGAAGAAAACATATAGACTATCCTTCACATTACCTAGTAGAGACTACCCCTGTCTTCTGTAGAAGACCCCAAGTTTGGAGAAATCCTAGAAATGATTTGGCAGAGGGGATCATGGCCCACCTACCCCAGCTACCTTGAGAAAAGGATCCTTTGGGAGGATTTCTGTTCCATCCCCCAAAAGTTTTGGTGGTACCTCTTCCCCGTGGAATGGTGGAGCTAGTTTATCAGTGGAAATGGCAACAGCCTGCCTTGGTGGAACCAGTTTCCAGGAAGCCATATAAGGTTTTCTGGCCTCCTAAAGACAGTCCTCATTGGAGCAAGGGACTTATTGTTTATTGCATTGTTGTATTTGCTGCCACTAAGATAGAGGCTCCAGAGAAGGCATAGGTGATTTATGTCTCCCAACAAGGAATCCAGGGTCATGGATCACCTAGGGAAGAATGTGCGTACTTCATGTACATTTTCAATCGAAGTTATTAATTACTTGATGTGTATAATTATGTTTTAGATGGCTCTAGCTGGCAAAACAGTAGAAACCCTTGAAAAAGCGGCACCTGGAGACACATGGAAACAAGTACAGTCACAAGTGGCCATCAAGCATACTACTGCCATGCAATTATTGCCTAATGTTGCATATGGAGCAGCAAGGGCAGCCAGGTTGGGCATCACCTTGAAGTGACAGGCCTAGGATTTATGCAACAAGTCAGGTAGACCTTTGCCAGTGCCCTCTATGATGGATCCATCTTGTTTAGACCAATGGTAAAAGAGAGGCAGCAACATAATAAGCAGGAAGGAAAGGTGCTCAGTACTGTTGGAGTTAAATTCTCCGATCCACAAATACAATTTACCAGGAACCAAAAGGGAGCAAAGAATATGTGATTCAGAAAATCCCAGCAAGCAGGGTTCTGGGGTCCTTCCCCTCCAGACAAGCAGCAGAACTCCTGAAGAGTTGCCAATTAGGCAGGACAGTTAAGGTTCTTCTTGATAGTAAAGAAGGCAGGGGACCTCAGGCCTAAACTGGATCTCAGTCAACTAAGCAAAATACATTCAAAAACAGCATTTAGGATAGTTATGGTACAGCCCATCCTTTCTTGTCTTCAGAAAAAGAGACTGGATGTGATCTTTGTATTTCTAAGACACTTACCTTCACATAAAAATAGCCAAGACATTCAGGAGATTCTCAATGGGAGCTAGACATTACTACTTCGGAGCCTTGCCCTTTGAATTCACCACATCCCCCAGGGATTTTACCAAGTGCTTGGCAAGAGCACCA
Organism: Protopterus annectens; assembly: GCF_019279795.1. NCBI lineage: Eukaryota > Metazoa > Chordata > Ceratodontiformes > Protopteridae > Protopterus > Protopterus annectens. The sequence continues at coordinate 647,777,037 of NC_056747.1, read as the reverse complement.
GCTCATCTCAGGCTACTGGGGATCATACTTTTCCCTTATCTGGATAACTAACTCATAGCCAAAACTTCAGGGGAGTCTGTCATCAAGAAAAGGGACTACTTGCTCCAGTTAGACTTGGAAGTAACTCAAGCAATGACATTTATCTGTTACCACCTGAACAACACAATGACAATAGCAAGTCTCCTGTCAGGTTAACCCCAGTGCATGAGACAGTCAGAATGCTTCTGCATCATAACATATCTGCAACAGCCTTAGTCATATGAACCCTGGGATCAATTACATCAGCTTTGTGCATAGTACCCCTCACCTACTATCACATAAGAGTCCTTCAGTAGACATTGAAAGTATAATGGTCTCACCTTTGTAGTCCAATGTTTCAGACAATAGGAATTTCCAAATCCTGTTGCAAGTATCTACAGTGGTGGCTTCAGCTGTAGAATCTGCTGCCAGAATGATCATTTCTTCTTCCTTTTACAATTTTTGTGGTCACCATGGATGCATGTGGGGTTAGGGAGAATTTTTTTTGGACAGATGTTCTAAGGAACATGGACACAATAACAGACCACCTGCACATCAGTATCCTAGAGAATAGGACAGCCCTCCCAACATTGCAGACCTCTCAGGTCTTCTCCAGGATGCAACAGCCATTCCTTCCAACAACATGGCTGTGGTGTAGTATATAAACAAGCTGGGGGGGCAACTTCTATCCCCTCTGTCAGGAAGCAATAAGAATATGAAACTGAACCGCCAACTCACAACACTTTCTTATAGCAATGCACATCCTGAGTCAAGCCAGTTCCTTGGTGGACAAGCTAAAAACATATATTTTAATACCTCAGGAGTGATCTCTAAGCATGTCTACAATGAAGATGCTTTTCCACTGTGAGGAAAGCCTTGCTGTGATCTTTTCACTTCACCTTCCAACACCAAATGCAGTAATTTCTTTTCCCTAATCCCTCCACAGGGCCATACTCCCATATATGCTGTAGTCCATCTTTGGTTCCCATATCTCCTCTTTTCCTTCCCTCCACTGCTGCTCATGATGAAGTTCATGCAGAATGCCAGGTTCTGCAAAGCCAAATTCATGCTCATAGCCCCATTTTGTTCAGAATAGGTTTAGTTCCCACTGCTATGGCCTTGCCTGATAAGGAGGCCAGTCCTACTGAACCATCATCCAAAACACTTATCTCACCCGTCCAGCAAACCTCGCCCAAATAGATGGCCTCTTAGGGTAACTGTATAGTTCTAACACTTCCAGTAATGGCCAGGGACCCTCTAAGGGTGGTCAAGTTACTAGCAGCATCCCAGAAATCCTCAGTTAGGAAAAATGTATAAACATAAGGGATTCAGGTGGCTTTGTGGGGCAATGCAACAAGGGCTGGACCCAGTCACAGCACCAGTTTTCACAGTCCTTCTGTTCTTATTAGATTTATTTGTTTAAGGATTCTAACAGTTCTATAGTAAAAGTTCACTTACCTGCTATCTCAGTGTATCAACAAGGTCTCAACCACTCATCTTTGGCTTCTTAATGCATATGCAAAGCTGCCTTAAGAAGGATGTATTTTGTCCAGACTCCCTTGCAAGGATCCTGCAAACCCTGTGAGAATTAAATTTCATTTTAGAAAAATTGACAGTGGCTTATTGTGAGCTAGCACCAAAATCAAATTATTTCTGTTATGTAACATTTGGTACAAGTGTCTTTTCTTGAGTCTTCTATAGCTAATTTAGATTAAGACAGCAGTTTCTTTGCTGTAGCAAAAAAGCAGAACATTTGTCTTATTACCATTAATTTGCATTTTATTTGCATGAAGCCACTCATATGGCTCTGTGAATTTGGATTGTGTTATTTGTTATAGTGACTGAAGGGTTTTGCCATCTTTAGGGAGAATGATGTCTCCAGCATACATAACTATGTCATGGTTGCGTAGATTAATTGTGATATCTTATAGGTTCATAGGTTGGTACTAGGCTATCGGCCCTAGGGCCTATACAAGCCTAGTCATAACAATTCCCTGACTATTTCTTCCCACACTAATTACTTTCTGGACCTCTGCCTAGCAGGGTGACTGACGTGATCCCCGGGAGGAATTTCCCTTCTCCCATCCAATCGTCAAGGTTCCTTTGGAAGAGGGCCAAAAAGGCGCTCTGCTTGACATGTATGGGCAGTCTATTCCAGAGTCTAGGGAGTCTCTGGGTCAGGAACCTATCCCTCCAGCATGTTTTGTTTATTGTGATGACAAGGTTTACATCCCTGGAGCATGTACCTCTGAGGGATTGGGATTTCTTTAAGTGTAGCATGTCCAACAGCTCTGGAAATGAAATGTATGTTAAGCAGAGATCACCTCTGATTAGACGGTATGTGACAGAGTATAGCTGAAGTTTTTTAAGTGGTCAGCATAGGGCATCTGCTTTAGGCCTGTGATTCTTTTAGTGAGGTATTTCTGCGGCCTTTCCAGTTGTTGCAGGTGTCTTGAGAGGTACATACCAAATGGAGTGTTGTATTCTATAATGGGTCTAATGAGGGATGAGTACAGTGGGATAACAACTGACTTTTTTCTGGATGAAAAGCCCTTAGTGATGAGGTGTGCCACATAGAAGAATTTTCTGACTGTTGTGGCAATGTGGTTATTGAAGGTGAGATCACTGTCCACCTGTGTCCCTAAATCTCTTATCACACTTTCGGTGTTTAGTGTACTGCCACCTATGTGGTAATTCATGGGTACATGTTTTTTTCCCAAAGGGGATAACTATACATTTCTTGGCAGTGAGCTTGAGCCCATGGCTCTGGCATCAAGCATCTGTTTCTGTAAGGCCCTTTTGTAGAGTATCCACATCATTTGGAGATTCAATAATGGCTCCCAGTTTGCAGTCATCTGAGAACTTTGTTAGCCAGAATCCCTTAGTATTGGCCTGTACTTCAGAGAAGTAGATGCCAAACAAAAGTGGTCCCAGGACTGAACCCTGAGGTACTCCACTTGTCACTTGTCTGGAGCTGGATTTGGAGTCAGCTACTTTTACAGTGTGGGTTGTGTTAGTAAGCCAGTTGGCAACCCATTCAGTGATGTAGGGATTAATGCCCAGCTTAGTAAGTTTATCTATGATTCCAGAGTGGGGGATGGTGTCAAAGGCCTTGGCGAGGTCCAGATAGGCTGTGTGGACCGCCTTACCCTCGTCCATGGCTCTGGAGACTGATTCAAAGACATCAATCAGGTTCAGGAGACATGATCGGCCCTTCACAAACCCAAACAGGATGGGGTCCAGTGTTTGAAGGTTGCCAATGTCTTTGTTTATAAGTTCCATGATAATACATTCCATGGCCTTGCAGATCAGGCTCATCAGACAGATGGGGCAGTAGTTCCCAGGATCCAAGCTGGATCCCCCCTTGTGGAGTGGGATAACTGTAGCTGTGCGCCACTCAGTGAGCACGAAGCCTGAGGTGAGTCTATGATTAAACGTGACACTTAGGTGTGGTGCCAGTTCATTTTGTAGTTAATGTAGTACACAGCCCGGGAGGTCATCTGGTCCTATGGGTGCTGTATTCTTAGCTATGGAAAGTGCATTTTTTACCTGTGTGGCCATTATTACCAGAATTTGGCAATCTTCCAGTATTAAGATGGGCCATTTAGGGGGTGAGAGGGGGGTGAAGTTGGCACTGAATCGATCTGCCAGGATATTGGCAATATCTTTGAGATCAGTATATTTATTGCCATTCTGTTGTAGTTCAGAGCAGATCTGAGCATTGCCATTTAGATTATTGACATAGTTATAGAATGCCTTGTGGTTGTCTTTGGAATCTTTGGCAATTTTATTTTCGTAATTAGCTTTGGATGATTTCATGAGGGATCTCAGCTTCTTACTGAGGCTGGTAAGGGAGTTTTTTGCATCCTGGGATTTTCCTCTTTTCTGTAACAGTTTCTTCCTTTTGTTGTAAAGTTTGTTTATGGCAGGGGACCACTAGATTGGCTTCATTTTTTTGGAGGAGAGCATCTTGGTTCTATTTGGGATGGTACGATTCATGCATGAGTGGATGTGCTCATACAGTGCCTTAGTGTAGGAATCAGCAGTTGAACTTTCAGTTCCCGTCTGCATGGGTGTCATGAAGTTTGTCACTTCTGACTTGAGTAGCATGAAGTTGGCTTTGGAGAAGTTTTTTATGGAGGTTTCCTTACTGGGGGGTGGGGGTGGGATGTGGATGTTAAGAGTGATTAGCTTATGGTCTGACGTGACCAACGAGGGGGTGACCATAGGTGTGGAGCATTGATTTTCCATGTTGGTAATGACCAGGTCTAGCATATTGGAGCCCCTGGTGGGGCAATGGATTAGTTGATCCAGGGCATTGGAATTTATGAATTCCAAGAACCGTTGGGCAAAGGTGTTGGTACACGAGTAGTTTTCTCAGTTAATGGAAGGGTAGTCAAAGTCATCCAGTATGAGGGTGTTTGGTTGTGTCTTAATATTTTCCAGTATGTATAGAAAGGTGCAGTGAGAATCTTGGGGCATGGTGGGGAATCTGTAGCAAGCTACAATTTGGATTGCAGTCTTACCTAGTGTTAGTTGCACCTGGAGAATTCCAGATGCATTGTGTTGGGCAACTAGCCTAGTGGTGTGAATATCCTTGGTGAATATGGACACTCCTCCACCTTTAGTGTTTTGGTCCTGGTTTGGTGGATGAAAGGTGTGGTAAGACTTGTAGCCTGGTATTGCAGGGGTGCTCTGTGGTGCCTTGAACCAGGTCTCAGTTACTGCACAGATATCGATGTTCTCCATTTTTAGGAGTGCCTCGAGAGAGTGCATTTTGAGGTTTAGACTTATAGCATTGAGTAGCATTACCTTCAGATTTTACATGCTTGTACCTGTTATGGTGGTGGTTTTGTCCTTTGAACTTTGCCTAAAAAAGGCACTATAGGGGTGACAAGAGCCTTAGCCAGTAACCTGAATACCAGGGGCGACAGGTGCAGACCATCTCTGGCAAAGCATCGTGGTCTGTCAATCATGTCATCCCAGGCAGACAGATACTGGATCCGCTTTGAATGACACCAGAAGCTTTAAAAAATAGAGAGGGAATTTGAGAAGCCTTAAGACTGACCCTTTTGAAACTTTCATGTTAGCCTGTGTATTCCATTTTCAATAAGTATACTGTTAGAGAAGATTTGAAAGGATCTGCAAGTAGTTTTTGAACTAGAGTATGGTGAATTCACCAAGATTTAGTTTCTGTAGCTTCTGTAGATTATTGTTAACTGTCTTAAAGTCATGTGTATTGTCCACAAATGCACCAGCAGTAAGAGGCCTTCATTCATGTTGCTGTAAATACTATTAGTAGCTGATAGTAAGGCTGTTTTAAGTGCTGAAAATTTTTCTGAATACATGTTACAGGTCACAGAGAAGTCTTAATTAGCTATTGGTATAATAGATTTTCAAATATTTTGGTAATGGGTCAGAGATTTGGGATTGGTCTCTAATCCTTTCGAAGACAGGCTGAGCAAACATTAGGTGAAAGGATGATTGTCAAATGCGAGAGCTTTTTTTAAAATTGTCTAGTAAGATAAGGATAGTGAGATGATGTAGTGAAAGACAATAACCTTGGGGGTTCCACTTCCTACTATATTTCCAATGGATACTTTGCTAAAATAATGATTCCCAAGTTAAATGGCCACCCTGCTTCAGTTTTAAGAGTACATTGGTCACTATGACCAGAGGTAAGTTAGTAAATTCAGTGGCCTCCAAGTCTGTTTTGCTGTGGTGGTTGTCATTAAATTCACTGGTGTTCAAACAAGAGTATTTATACCAGTATCTGATTGCCCTGTAATGGCACCAAAAGTGATCTGTCAATACTAAACAATCTAGTACTCTGTCATCCAAAAGCTGGAAAGAAATATATTCATCAATAAGTGTGGTAGGGTGGTGTGCTAGTTAAATAACATCTGCAAAGGCCGCATACATTAATTACTATTTGTATGTATTACTAGCAGTGTTGTCTTTTTGTACAAATAAAAATATGACCATCCTATGCAGGAATATGTTAAATAAAATGCTCCACTTTTTAAAGACTAGCCCTGTAGATGGAGAGGCATGATAAACATCCTGTTTCATAAATTACTGTAGCTAGTACATGGCTTCAAATTTCTCACAAAACCAGCAGTGCACAGCCAACAACTAATTGCATGCGGAAGTTTTCATTAAGCAAAAGTTGTGGCTACTTTAGATATATACTGATGCATTTATGTTAATGCAGGTACCAGTGGTACTTACGAGGGATTCCTGCAGTGAGATGGCATACAACAACCATGACAACACTCCTTGAACAGTGCAGATATTTAAAAATGGTGTCTGAACCGTTCATTGATCTCACATGTACTGTATACAGATGAATCACTAAAGAAACCAATGAATCACTGAGAAAAGTGCCTGCCAGTTTATTGAAAATGAATATTAAAAAAGACAACTCATTAAAAAATGCTTGCTACGAATATACTGCTTTTACTACCTGAAAAATTTGCAATCATTACAACACTGTGCAACCATTCATTCCAATTAGGCTGTGAAAATACACACAAAAAAACAGCAGCATTCAGAAACATTAATACAACATTCTGTATCTTCTTGAATGGCACAGTGTTAGGAAAAGCAACCCTTCAGGAGATCATACAAGCAGCAACAATTTAAGACTAATAGCACTACACCATTTCAATAAATTTAACTAAGTGAGTTTATTTTCAACCAAAATCAATATGGCATCACACATCTGCAGAGTAACGTACAACAAATGATTGGAAAAATGCAGTACATAGCAGTTTATGCCTATGTACAAGATAATGACCAGGATTCATTAATGTACTACAACATGTACATCTCTGTGTGTACTTCACTGTACCTTTTCCCAATTCCCAGTTCAGCAACCACCCTAACACAGTGCAATATGGTCCACTGCTACAGAGATGCGCAGCACTGCATAGGGCTGTCCCAGTGGCCATGTTGAATGTTAATGAGGCATTCCAGGGAGAGGAATATGCATACTAGCCATGTGTTCTCTCTTCCTGGCACCACCTCCAAGGCACATACACAACGAGCAATTCAAGAAATCTCTTTGCTGTGCAGATCAGCATGACTATCCCCATCACTTTGTGGTACTGAACAAGGCAAAAATGCCATGTTGAACTACACACCACAACTGTGGTATAGGGATGGTAGCAAATGCAATTCGAAGACATGAAAATTAACCAACAATAAGGTTTTACCTCATTGTGGCTAAAATGTCTCAGAATCACAAACTGGCTTGCCATGAGAGCAAGGCCTTTTTAGCACAAACAGTGCTAGGCCTTTTAATGAATCTTCAAGACTGTCTTGAAAATAAATCCAAAGCCCAGTTACTCAAGTGAGTAAATTCCAACTTATCCATACTTCTCAGCCTCTTAGCACAACAAATCTGGATGAAGACTAAAATAATGGGGGAACAGTGGCAAAAATAGGGACAAACTTTTATGTACTAGTCTCATAAGCTTAGAAATTTGCTAGTTTAATATGCTATCTATTAACATGCATTTTTGAAGGGTATGAACTCTGAAACCTATATGTAGTTAATTATTTCATGACTTCAGTTTTTAATAATTTGCCAGAAAACCACAAATTTTATGAGGAACAGACCAAAAATATCAGGCAAAAATCTGGACATTCTGCAAAAATCTGGACAATCAAGACCTACAAACGTATTTATGTAAGTGCTGTAAATAAAGTTAATTTCTTACTGTAAAATCACTCAAATGCAGATAATCATATAATTAAAAAAAATCTTCATTGGGAACTTGTGAGATGATGAAGGAATGAAGTAAAATATTAAGATGCAAGGACACTTGGCATTTTAACTGCGAAAGTGCTTTTGTTGCTTGTGTTCATTGTGCTGCGGTTTGTTTTTCCTGATGTATCCCTCTTCCCCCACATTCAGTTGGTATTGGAAACAGGCTTGCCTCTCACAACCCTTCTTAAAAAGACATTTCCTTGTCTTGAAAAAACCCTTGTTGGTGATGTGAAACTGCACTAACTGCTGTCAGATATTTGTTATACTCCTACTTCCAAGGTTCCCAGAATCTTTTTTTTTTCTCAATTTTTTTTTAAATACAGTTAAATAAATTCCATAGTATTTATATATAACATCTTAAATAACGATGTACACTATTTAAATCAGCATGAAAATATAACAGAGCTCAATATATACAATTACTTTATAGGTATGACAATCCAGTTATCACAGTGTATCTGTTCAGTTATTGTAAAATGTCAATCAATTATAAGACTTTTTTCCATGGAATGTTAATAAATGACTTAGGATGAATCCTTAATTCTTTAATTTTAATTTCCAACAATGCTGTGGTCTTCAGTAGGCTGTAGAAGCCTTCCAAAGTCGGTATTGTGTTTGTATGCCATCTTCTTGTTATACACTTCCTTGAGATTGCAAGTATTGTCTATACTAAATATATATTTGACTCATTCAAATGAGGACCTTCGTATGCATTTAATAATACTAGAGCTTTAGATAAGTTAAAAGATTAATTAAATAAAGCTTGAAAAAATTTTTTAATACCATTCCAAAATGGCTTAATTTTAACACAGTCGAAAAAAATGTGATTCCAGTCTGCATTGTGTATTTGCTCACACCTCCAACATATTCCCTTTGTGGAAGAATTAATTTTAGTAATTCTATCTGGAGTTAAGAATGCTCTGTACAAGCATTTCCAATTAAAAACTTTCCAGTATTGAGTAAAGGATTTATGTTTTATTGATAATAAAATATTTGATTTAATTTCTTCAGTTAGCTGTAATGAGTGTCCTTTAGTTATATAATTCCAGTATGAGGATTTGGGGGTGTTTTATAATTTATCAATATCTTGTAAAATTTCAAAATACTATTTCCAAAGTCATAATCATTATATATGATTTCATATAGGTATTTCATAAGTGTAGGTATTTCTTTAAATGAAGAATTATTAATTATTCTGCATAAATCTTGTGAATACGTCAAAATGCTTTGCATAGTTAGTCAATCTTGTTGTGGAATTTTGTATGTTGTTTCTATTGTTTGCATATCCAGAACTTTTAGTTTTTTGATACATTGAAACCAACAAACAAATCCTTTCTGTTCCCAGGAATTAATTATTTATTTGTATATTTTATATAGATAGCTCTTTTTAACTATGAAAGCTGTTAAAAGATCAAACCGCATTTTTAAATCTATATTTGCATTAATAATTTTCCAAAATGATTCTATGTAATAACTAATTATACGAGTTTTAGTGGGCTTAGTTATGTTATATTGCATACTAATTCATAATATGTGTCATGGCAAATTGTTTTTATCTGTTATTTGAATTTTTGTTTTTGTAAATCAAATGCATTTATTGATATTCTTTCCAATTTGCAGAATAATTTGGACTTATCCAATCTGAGATTGTTTTAGATATTGATGCTTTTATATATGTTTCTATATCAGGAGTGTTTAATCTTCCCTGTTTCCATGGTCTGATATGATGTATTAAAGCTATTCTGTTTCTTTTGGGAAACCATAAAAATTTTATTAGGCATGAGTTTATTTCTTTGAGTATATTCCTTTCTGGTAACAGTTGTATTGCCAAAGCTATATATAGAATCTTGGGTAGTAAAACCATTTTTATTAACTGTAGTCTCTTCAAATGTTAATACTATTTTGTTCTACTTTTCCACATAGATTTTAATTGTATTGATATTATTGTAGTTTTTTTAGACTAATTCATTATTATTCATGCATAACTCAATTCCTAGATATTTTAAGGTAGATCCTTGTTTCCCTATAATGTGATTCCTCTTCGTCTGCAATTCTTTTTTATTTAAAAATAAAAAATTTGATTTTGATTTATTAAGTTCCAGAATCTTTTGCGTACTGGAAATGCTTAATATTTTGACAGCGCCCGGGACATACTGTTTTATCTTATTCTTACTTACAGATGAAGTTTGTCCGTTTGACATTGGTTGAACATTGTTTGTGTTAGCAGTGTCTGTTACTCTATTTTACTGTTATTATTTGTTCAATACATGTTTCCCATTCTTTATAGGTTTAATGATATTCGCTACTTTTGGCCTGTTGATGACATTTGAATTAGTGTCATTATCACTTTGTTTTGTGAGAAGGGCATTATTTTACTGTCTATTGCATGACTGTCAGGGTGAAATAATAAGTGGCATCCATGACTAGAATTAGTTTAGCTACTTTGATGGGAGGCATAATTTCCTAAAAGATTTATTTGCTTCAACTCTCATTTTTTTCCCTGATTTTAATGTTAACAGTGTCAGATGAAACTGAAGTTTTTTTGTTTGTTTGTTTGTTTTTTTCCTTTTCTGTCATTGTGGTTAATTCTCTCTCTCTGCTTTCCCTTAGTCAGTTACTGGCTAATTTTGGTACAAATTATAGTGATATGAAGCCTCACCCCCACCCCCTATTAGGGATGATAAAGTAAAAGGCAAACTCCTGAATGTTGTTCCATAGCTTCGGCGAATCAGGACACAACACAATCTTTCAATACTGTTGTATCTGAATGTGATGAAAATTGTGAGAGCAAGCAATGTCATACTGAATCCAGGTCTCTTGTTAATCATTACTTCTCTTTCTGCTTCAGACACTGTTTGACCAGAGGTGAGAAATATGGTACATGGCAGTAATGCCACAGTGGTCTCACCTAATGACACAAGTGCAAGTGAGCACATGACTGTGCAGGTTAACATAAATATCAACAACAAACGTGCTCTATCAGAAATGTGGATGCTGAAGACCAATCTGGGTAATCTAATTGTCACAGAAACTTGGTTAAAGAATGGGATCTATTTTTTTAATTTTATAGGTCAGCATTATAATACATTCACTGACAGCATATTGTGAAAAAGAGTAGGGGATAGCATGTTACTTTTGGTGAAGAGCAAGTTACAGACTAAGATAGTAAAGAAAATGATGTCTGTTGAAGATAAAGATCTTAACCTGCTTGGTTGCTGAGGAGGTCATTGAGCATAACACCAAGCTTTATAATAAAGTGCTGTATGTGCTTCCGCCATGATAGGATTCTGAATGAGGAGTTACTAGTAAATACCAAATATAATCCACACATCATTTCATCCTTCTTAGTGACTTGAACTTGAACTGATATAGGAGAGATCAAGGAATTGTAGAAAGGAGTACAGTTTTAAAGACCTTCACTTGTATTGTGCAAAACCCTATAAGGCCTCACACAAGACATGACAATAACAACTTATAATGTTTTACTAGCAGACTTCTCAGATGTCAAGTGGTCCATGTTTTATCCAGCTTGCATAGTTCTTTTCCATTGGTCTTGTAAATGACAAAGGGTCCTTCTACCTATGAGTCTATCTTTTTCTCAGTGGTTGGAAACTATACTTTGTAATGTTGTTGTTGTTTTTTGGCTCTTCCTGGTTAGGGGTCGCCACAGCGGAACTCTGGTCTGCTAATGATTGGCAGTAGATTTTCACGAATGCCGAGGTGCCAGTACTTTGTAATGCAAATAAAAAAAGTATGATGCAGTACTGGGGGCAGGTGATATGAGAAGAGCACTGGAGACATTATTTAATTTACTAATACTTATACAGGATAAAGTTTTCTCATTACATCTATGATGAGGAAATAAATGGGCATGTCTAACCCCATCTATAAAGCAACAGCTTTGGGAGATGCACCAAATTTGGGCTTTGTGGAAAATAACATCCCAATCACCAATGGGATGGGAGTATATTATGACAGGAGAAATGCCAGGGTAATCATTATTGTAGCTACTCAAATCTTTTTTTCAGAAATAGTGGCAGTGGTGGTGCAGCAGTTAGCATTGTCACTTCACAGCAAGAGGTTCTCAGGTTCAATTCTTGGCTGGAGCACCTTCTGTGCAGAGTGTGCATGTCCTCCCGGTGGTCGAGTGAATTTAAAGACATGCAGGTAGGTGCAAGTGTGTGTGGTTGTGCCTTCTTTGAGTGCCGGGCTGGCAACTCGACACTGTAAAAATTCACTGCCAATCATTAGCGGATCAGAGTTCCCCCTGTGGTGACCTCTACCTGAGAAAAGCCGAAAAACAGTTTTAGTCTGTACAAATAAGGAATGCCAGGACTTTCTGGAAGCTTATTAAGGAAGTATATCTGATCGTAAACAGTAAAAAAAAAGCTATCAATAAAACAAATGACTCAAATGAGACCAATTTACTGAATGCAATACATTTAAAGAGTACTTTTTAAAATCCAAAGATGATGTTTCACTTAGCAATAATCTTCTTAGTGTTTCAACCATTACAGCAAGCAAGCTTATGGAATACCTTGCTTTGACTTCATGAGTTTGTCAAAGGGTTTAGATGCCCTCTAGCCTAGTTCTGCATCCATTCTTTCTCACACACACACACACACACACACACACACACACACACACACACACACACACACACACATACACACACATATAGATAGATAGATAGATAGATAGATAGATAGATAGATAGATAGATAGATAGATATACATGTATAGATACATAGATATATTATTTTTATGGATGTACCATTATTGGTTGTTGAGACGGAATTAAACAAAAATGATGAGGATGTGTATAAGTTATCGAATGGGAAGACTATCAGTTGTGCATTTGACTCAGTGATGAAGTTCTCAAACAGTGGGATATGGAGTTTGACCAGTAACTGTGTATTTTTCAGTGCCAAAACTATCAGATATAGTGAAAGCTTCATCATTAGGTAGTAGAACTGTGTGTGTGAGTGTTTGTGGGTTTGAGTTAGAGTAAGTGCTATGTAAGAGAATAGATAATAGGAATGGCTGTGTGAATGTTTGCAGGTTAGATTAAGAGGTAAGTATAGGGACAGATGTATTGTTGTGTATGTGTGTGTTTTTTACATGTTGTGTATGTCTGAGCTGCCTTGTGAAGCGATAGTATTAAGGAAAAGGTTTTCCTAAGGTAACGTGAGTGGTTAAGGGTAGGGTTAGCATTAGCACTCATTAAAAGGGAGGACATTTTTAAAAATATTATTCTAGTTTAATTAAAAAAGGGCATTGCCCCTACATACTACTAATGCATGCTAATCATACCCTTAACATTAACCCATACCCTTGCCCTAAGAAAACCCTTTCTGTAACACTAACACTATTCAGACAAATTTGATCTGGATGTGGTAGTGGGGGGGTGGTTATTGCAGGACTGAAAAAAGCTATTTGATTTTCTTTTTCAATCTTTTTATTTTTGTTTTTGTTTCTCAGGGAGGGGGAAAATGCTGGCTTCGATCATTTTTATTCAGTGCCCATATAAACTTGGAATTGTTTTGCTTCAGTTCACTTTCCAAAGTCTCTTCTCTAAAACTGTTGCAGGATTTTAAACCTGTTTTTTGAACTTAGACCTTAGCTAAATTACTAGAAACATTGCAAGTTGACTACAGGTTGTTAGCAAGAATACCTCTGAATTGTCCCTGATATTACTGAGTGTCATTGATTTCACCTTATATTTTTTCCGTAATCCTCATAAAATTTCTGATTTTCTGATAAATCACTGATGATTACAATCAGATAATCCAGAAATTAGTATTTCATACTTATTGTTCAGAAAATTTATACTGATGCAAAACCGAATGTCATTAACCTTTGTAAGTAAAATAAATATTTAAAAAATGTCCATAATTGTGAGCCTTTGTTCTCTCATTATTTTTGTCTTTATTACTAATTTTTCAGCAAAGATATCAAGAGCTATGTTAGCAAATATAGTGTCTTATCCAATAAAACTGTTGTTTTGTAAGGGATGTGTAATCTTACAGTTATATATTTTGACAGGTATAGTATGTATTCTGATATGGAGAATAGCCTTCTGGTGGTCAGTTTTTGCTGATTTAAAAAAAAAAAACAGTTTCCACCATCAGTAATAAGAAGCTGTTATTAACGTTTGGATATATGGATTTTAGAGATGGTCTGGTGAGGTTGTTCAAAAGCTACCTAAAAGACAGGACCTTTAATATAATTTTCAGTAAGTGTATCCCTGTTAAGAGCACCTGGGGTACTGCAAGGCTCTATACTATACCTTATTTTGTTTTCACTATTCATTAATGATTTGTTTTTGGCCCTCTCAAACATAACATTATATGTTGATGATCTGAGATTTTGTCGAAGTTATTAGAGCAAGTTTTGAAGTGCTGCAGAATCTCACGAATGAATTAATCATGCATTAACATTGGGTGTCAAGCAATAAACCGATAGTCATTACCAAAAATCAGTGTAAATAATTTTGGCACAGCTTGAAGACTGGGTGATGTCAACAAACTGAAATTATCTGATCTGTTGACTAACGTTACAGTTATGGACAAGCAATACTACTGCCTGAGTTTGGTTTAGCCCAATGCTTACACTGTAGTACCATGTTAAAAACAGTGTCAGTGCTGTGTTGAAGTAGCATATGCTGAGCTGCAGGCTAACTAGTTATCTTACATACACCATCAAAAGTGCCTTTGACATGTGCCTTCTGATGACGAGGCTAGAATATGCCTTATCTGTCTTTGTTTCTAATTCATCTCAAAATATTTGGCATACTTGAAACCACAATGAATAGAATTTGCAGATTCTAAGGCAAATAAGCATTGTTATGTATCCCTAAAGAAAGCAGTGTGGCTCCTTGTCACAGCTTGTACCACTCGGATGCCTATTTAACTGATTAATTCTGAAGCTATTACATTTGAGATACAGACTTACTCATTTACTATAAACTACAAAGCATAATTCATTTAATTGCAGTTTGTTAGCCGGGAAAGTCTATTGGGCTCGAATGAGCCCTTTTTCAATGGAGGCCCGGAGAGAGAAGCTCCATGTACATACATATACATAGATACAAAAAGAATACTATCAGCAATCACATCAAGATTAATACAGGGCAATACAAAAACAAAAATCAGCAGAGTTATTACAAAGAGTTTTGTAAAATAACAGATTATATGGTATGCCAAGGATATAGGTTTATAGTCCATTTAGC
Organism: Protopterus annectens; assembly: GCF_019279795.1. Classification (NCBI taxonomy): domain Eukaryota; kingdom Metazoa; phylum Chordata; order Ceratodontiformes; family Protopteridae; genus Protopterus; species Protopterus annectens. The sequence continues at coordinate 647,762,014 of NC_056747.1, read as the reverse complement.
ATTAAGATTTCTGGTCTATAACATTTAACATGAAAAAGAGAGGAGGAAGGATGGGATGTCTGAGTTAGGTGGTTTAGAGAAGGTATACATGATGGTAGTGCAAGTATAGCATACAGATTAGTACAGTTGGGAGCAGGAGCACTCCCATTTGGAGGAGAGATAAGAGTTGAGTAAGGTTTTTAACGTAGAGGGGTACTGGGTAGTTCGAATATGGGGAGGAAGTGAATTCCATTTTTGTGCTAGGGAGAAAGATAAAAGAAATTGGCCAGGAGTGAGTAATGGTTTATACACTTCAAGTAGGTTTTGATTATTAAACTTGAGAGATCGGTCAGGAAGATGCATGGTAAAGGTGGAAAAGAGAGATGGGCATTGAAAAGGTTTGAAGATGAATTTATGGGCAGTGGAAAGTTGAATGTAAGAGAGGTAGTTGGGGAGCTCTAGCCAGTTCAGGGGGTGTAATGATTCACAGTGGTGAGAGGAAGATTTTGTGCTTGTAGCAAACTTTGTGATTTTATCGTAGCACAATGCCAGTTTAGTTTTAAGGGGGACATGAAGATTGGTAAGGATGGGTGTCCCATACATGAGAGAGGGGAGAAGGTAGGAAGGAGAGAGGGTAAGTTTAGTTGAAGAGGTTAGATAGCAATTGTGGTGGTAAAGCATACCAAGTTTCTGGTGAGTTTTCTTAACGTTAGTTTGAAGGTGAATGTCAGATTTAAGTTGTTCATTGATAAGAACTCCTAGAAGCTTGGCATGGGGGACTACTTCAATTGAAGTCATATTCTGGCTTATTACAGAGAAGGAGTTTTTGTCTATTTTGGTATTTTTAGATGGGGGAATATCATAATTTTGGTTTTGGATGCATTGAGAGCTAGGTGATTGTTAAGCATCCAAGTCTTGGTGCTGGTAAAGGCTGCCTAAGTTACGTCCAGGAATGTGGGGAGAGATTCAGCAGAGCAAATAATTATAGAGTCATCAGTGCATTGGATGAGTTTAGCATTTGGGATGCAAAGATGGAAGTGATTTATGAAGATATTGAAAAGTAAAGGGCCCAGTATAAAACCATGGGGGACACCTATGAGGGGCTCTTGGTAGGAGGAGGTACAGTTGTTCCATTTAACGGTCTGTTGCCTATTTAAGACCTAACGGTCTGTTCTGTTACCTATTTGAGACCTAACTGGAAAACAAGTTGATAGTTGGGGAGGAAAGATTAAGGTGAGAGAGCTTAGATAGTAGTAAGGCGTGGGAAATGTTATCAAAAGCCTTGGATAAGTCTAAGAAAAGGGAAGATACTATATTTTCTGAGTCACAAGTGGGGTTGATATTGTCAAGGAATGATAGGAGGGCTGTGGTGGTACTGTGACTAGGTCTAAAACCATGTTGTGTTGGGGTAAGGAGATGATTGTCTAGGGGTACGGTAAGAGTTGCAGGTGAATAAATATTTCAAGTATTTTTGAGACAGGAGAGAGAATGGCTATGGGGTGGAAGTTGGAGATGTTACTGTTGTTGCCTCCTTTGTGTAAGGGAATGATGAAGGCTTTTTTCCAGAGAAGGGGCACATAGGATTCTTGGATGGAGCGGTTGATTAGAATACAGATGGGGAGAGCTAAGCCGTCAGCAGCTAACTTGAGAAAGTTGGCTGGTAAGTTGTCAGGAGCATTAGAACATGGTTTTAGTTTACTGAGAAGTTTTTTTATAGTGTTAACAAGGATATGTTTGAGGGAGAAGGTAGGGGTGGGTAATATTGATGGCAGAAAGAGAAGAGTGGGAGGGGGAATGTAGAAGGGGCTGATGAGTTTTAGCGAAAGATGTAGTTAGCTTGGCTACTGAGTCAATGAAGGAGGAGTTACATTTGGAGGCTATGGTATGGTCTGGAGTGTTAAGGTCTGGGCAAGGGTTGTCTTTTCTGCTTGGACTAAGGAGGGCAGTGATACTACTCCAAAATTTCTTGGGGTTGGATTTGTAGCTTAGAGTAATAGGATTTACGGTCAAAGGCAATATGTTCTTTAACTAAATTTCAAAGTCGTTTATATTCAGTAAGGGAGTTTGTCATTTTAAGATTTTGGTGGAGTTTGCATGATTTATCATGGGTATGCATGAGGGTTATGGTATCTTTGGAAAGCCATGGGGCCATTTTGGATTTGACTCTTTTAGGTCTAGGTGGAAAAAAGCTATTTAGTATATTAACAAAGGCAGAATTTAAGTAAGTAACACCGTCATCACGAGGAAGAGTTTTCAGAGGGTGCCAGTTCATTTGTTTTAAGCAGTTGGAGAAGGATTCAGGGTTGAAATTTGTGAGGGTATGGGTTGAGATATAGTTATGTTGCAGGTGTAGGGGGGAAGGAGAGCAAAGTGCAAAGGCAGGTAGGTGATCACTAAGGGAATCGGGCAGGGTGCCACTGTTAGAGATGTTGTTGGGATGGGAAACTAATATCCAGTCTAGGATAGTGCCTGAAGAGTTATCTTTAGTGGGTCTGGTGGGAGACCTAATTAATTGAGAGAAACTGTAGAGGTTTATACTGTGGGTAGTGGTGGTTGAGTGTATAGAAGACCAGTTGATGTTAACGTCACCTAAGATAATTGTTTCATTACTAATATTGGATGAGAACGAAGAAAGAATATCTTCAAGCATGTGGATATTGTTACCTGGTGTAATGTATAGGGCAGCTATCACTTTGTTTTTGTAATTGTTAATCTTTAGGAGGGCTAAGGTTATTTGATCTGTAGCAAAGTAGGGCATAAGGTTGGTGTAGGGTGTAACTGTTAGAGAGGAGGAAAAAAGTAGGGGTACTCCACCTCCTTTTCTATGAGTTCTGTCATTCCTAATGATTCTGTAGTTAGGGGGTGTAATTTTGGAGTCTTTCAGGTGAAGTTTGAGCCAGGTTTTGGAAATAGATAGAATGTTGGGGTGATTGTGGGAGAGCCAAGCATGAAAGGTGGGTAGTTTGTTACAGAGGCTTTGGGCATTAATAGTAGCAAAAAGGAGAGACTTGTAGGGAAATGGTAAACAAGATAGAGAACCATTGGTATTAAGATAGGCAGGAGGTCTAGAATTAGGGTGAGTATCACCAGAAAGGAAGATGCAAATTAGATCAGGTAGGAAGGATAGACATTCTTTAGGATCTCTAGTGTTAGAGTTGGGGGTAAGGAAGAAGGAGGGATAGATAATATGAGGGGTGGAAGTGATTTTTGAGGTAATCAGAATCTTTCTGTTAAAGAAGAGAGAGTTGTTGGATTTGTATAGGTAGGGAGAAATGCAGGCAGAATAGTGGGGTTCTTTTTTGGGGGTGGTAGAGGTAATATGGTAGGGTGGAGAATAAATGAAGTCAGGGAGATAGGTGAGGTAGAATAGAAGGTAGAGAGAGGTTAGAAGAAGAATTGTGAGTAGTGGCTTTTGAGGTATGGTATGCATGGTTAGTGTGATATTATAGTAAGGTTAGTTTATAATATGAAAGAGTGTATTAGTGTGTTGATAAAGTAAAGGTAAAGGTGTAGTGTATTGAAAGTGCTGAGGTGGAGGGGATTGGGATAATACAGGGGAGCTAAGTTGGTTTAATAAGTCAGGGTGAGATAGTAAACAGGGGGAAGGGGAGGAGCTTGATGTGACCAGTTCAATGTAAAGTAGGAGTGGCTTTGTGGCTACAAATGTAGAGTTAGTGGGGGTGGGTGGGAATTGGGGGCAGGGTAGGGAAATAGAGCAACCCCAAAGGGCGAATGGAGTGGGCAGAGCTGAGAATGAAAACTAATCTCAAAGAAAAACAGTCAATGGAAAGTTTGGAGCCAATCACAGGTAGCAGCTGAAAAATTCTAAAGATAAGGTTAATATCAATGAGTGCTGTGGTTAAACACTAAAGGGACATTCGATCAGCAAGTAGAAGGGACAAATCCGGGGAGCTACAGTGAGCAGTAAAAGTTAAGTTATATGTATCTGTAAAGATTGAGGGTATGCTACACCTAATGGCTTTGCGTATGATATTATTAACTGAGTAACATGTACAACTAAGGATGAGGGTTATGGGAGGGGGGGACAGACTGTTTAGTTCTGCCAGTGTGCATGCCTCTGAAAATAAACTAGGAGCTGTGGTGTGTACAAAGTCCTTAAAGTAAAATGGTACACATACATGCAATCAGTGGAGAGGACCTTGAACGTGAGAAATAAGTTGGTAGTCACTGTATTCCTTCCTTTGGGTAGGACAAAGAGGTTTGGCCACTTTACTTGATTGAGTGGGGGGAGCAGCTGCAGTTTGTTGGACCCGAGCGAGCTGTAATGCATGAAAGACCCAGGTTATATAAGAAGAAAAACAGCCAGGAAGAACCAGATTAGGAACAACCAATAAAAGAGGATGGAGGATATTAGGGAGAGTTGAGTTGGGAGGTTAGTATGGGATAGTTCAGAGGGAAAAAGTTGTCAGTTATACAATTATAGAGTATTAAAACAGCTAGCACATTTAAATGCAAGTTATAAATGCACAATCAATGGAAGCCAACTGGCACACTTTATGGTACACTAACAGTGCTCGCAGAATGAGAGTAATTCAAAAGCACATAACACTTTATATGAAACAGATTATGAGCAGATTATGAGCAGTTAAGGCAGCATGGCTGTAAAATTTAGATAACAAATGCTTTCAGCAAGGTGAACAGCTACTGCCTGTTTGTCATGGTTGCATACCAAAAATGCTAGCAGCAGGGTGAACAATGAAAAACTGATATGCATGCTATGCACATATCATATACTGAACACTATTTAGCCTTAAATTATTACCTTAAATCCTGAGAGAATTACACTGTAGAAGTAATCAACATGCAATGAGTGTGTTCCACTGGCTCAGCTACAGAGTTATGGTGGCAGCAGCAGTATTTAATGTAACCCTTAGTTGACATTTTCTGCAGTAGGAATACAACTGCTGGTAAGCAATAGCAGTGTATATAGCAATATAGCAATTAATTTCAAGGTTGAGTTTGGCAAAAAAACAATAACAGTGCAGATAACAGTACTTACATATGCTATACAGTTCAAATTGAGTGGTACAATCAAAGGTATGAAACATTCTTAAAGATTTAAAGAAAACAGTGATACATAATGTAAAACAGTTCATCAGTTTGAGGAGAATAATGCATTGCCAAGCCTATGTTCCAACTGTTAATGGTGAAATAAGACTTATCGGTAAGCACACTAGAAACCAACCAACTGTTATACGGTAGTGGAGTGATACAGATTTAAAAATGGCGCCACGGGTAGCACCCAGTAATCTAGATTTTGGAAGGGGAAGTAGTGGGAATGGGGGAGGGGCCAAAAGGAGAGAGCGTAATTATGCTTGAAGATGCCAAAATTAAAACAAGCATCACTTGGCTTAGTTGCCGGGAAGGAAGCTCTCCAGAGAATTTACTCTACATTGTAGAGTCAGTTGCCCTAGTAGGTTAGAGGCAATCAGATTTGTAATTCATTCAAAGCTAAATTCCTGAGGTAGTTATCCTCTATCTAGAAAAGTTGATGTTTTAAGGACAAGTGTTGATCTTCTGGCCTTTTTAAAAATATTTAGCCCGCCATATATTCATGTCTTATTGAACTATTCAATTGTCTGATTTTCTCTTGCTATCTTCTGTATGGTATAAAATAATGTTGTATTTGCTAAGAGCTTTCTTCCATGTGAAGATATTTGCATGTCACTGCTGTGATTACAGGCTTACAGGTTTTAGCATGCTATTTATGTTATTCTATACTAATGTTATTTTATTGTGTTTGTTATCTTTCTAACAAGCCTGTATAATGTTTGGAATTTACTGAAAGCTAAACTACTTAGGCACTTATCCTCTGGCTAAAAATATCAGTTTTAGGGACTAAACTGCTTAGGCATTTATCCTCTGCTATAAATATCTGTTTTTTAGGGACAAAGCTTGATCATCTGACCTTATTTTAAATACTTATGCAAATCATATGTTAATTATATGTTACACTATTCAAGTGTCTGTTTTTTCACTTAGTGTAATGTTCAGCGTTAGATCACTGTTGCAGTAGCCTAAACTATTTGGGTTTGGTCCCCTCCAACCAGACATCTTTTCAAATCTTAAGGGCACCCTCCTCATAGTCTAACTGTTAAGAGCTTAAGCAGAGCTACATATAAATGACAGAATGCCAAAAGCTTCAGAGCCATCTTGTAGCCAAAGTGCACTTCTTCAGCGGCCTTTGTGAAACAGTCAGTCCTTCAAGGCTAGGCATATAAGGCCATTGCTAGGGAAAGCCTTCCCCTTCCTATGTCTTATTTTTTCTAGAAGAGCTATTTTTTTCTGTAAAAGAAGTATTATTTATGCTAGAAAACAATTTTTATAACAGGGAATTTGAGTACTGTGAAATGTGCGAATACTTGTGGAAACGTATGGTGTTTATGTTTGTTTTTTGAATGTTAGATACGTTTTTGCAGAGAATGTATGTGTTGGGGCAGGACTGGTGCATTTGAGGAATGTCAGAGTATATTTTTACCTCAAAACTGCTTTTTTTACCTGACACTGAATTTACCAATTCTTGCAGGCTTCTATTGCCATCTTTGAGGTTTCCATTTGCAGATGAACCTATGGAGCAGTTACCAAGTTTCTCAATTCTTCCTTTCCCTGTCTACAAGAATAAAAACATTGCCAAGAAGTCTTTTTGTGTCAGGTCAGCTCCTTTTTTGCCTTGACCATCAGCAGATGAGACCACTGTGGCTGGTCAGGGTTTCTCAGAACACTCTTTGTTTTCTCCCAGTCCCTCTGTGGTAGCACCTACAACCACTAAGGACCATGGGATAGACATTCCTTCTGTGGCTGTATGGTTTCTGTCCATGGGCAAAGGACAGCCACTCTTGTTGGTCTTAGGAGAAGGGGTTGGTGTTGGGATCCTTTTCTGCGTATATAGGAAGCCCGAACACGCGGAAAGTGTGCCTGCATTCGGGCACTCTTCACAGAGATTCTCACAAGAAAAGAAATAAAAATAAAAAGTAAAAAATATATAGTTTCTACTGTCTCTTTATTATTTATTTTTGGGGGGGGGCAAGGAAGACTTGCTGGGATATGCCAGGGAATTGATTTCTGATTTTACTGTGCTTTTTCCACCTGAGAAAAGAAAAAAAAGAAAAAAAAAAAAAAAAGAAAGAGCCCCCTCTCTTTCTGACACTGATTTTCAGTCAGAAAAGCATGGATTGTATGGGAGGGTTGTATTTTAAGGCTCTCTTCTCAAGATGGAAATTGCTGATTTTGAAGAAAGTGTTGCTTCAGATTTCCTTTCAGAAGACTTATTTTTTTTCTGTTGCCTTATCTAAAATGAAATGTGTTTTTCATTGGGAACACAATATTCCTATTGCTCAGCAAATCCATTATGATTTGTTACAGTTGGACCCTGCAGCTGTAGCATCTATTTTATCTGCTGTGGATAATGTTTACTTGACAGTTTGTAGTTTCTCTAACAGTCAGCCTCCAGCAAGAGAGATGTCTGGTGGGTTATAAATGGAACCTCAGACTCACAAATGCTTGCTTTCAAATCCTAAAGTATACCCTGTAGTGATGTCCTTATCCAAAACTCTTTCTGCTAGACAAATTACTAAGTTTAATCTCATTCCTTCTGAGAATGATGGGAAACATTTGACACATTTGCGAATAATTTGTCTGCCACTTTAACTTTCAGAATTGTAATCTGTCAGTGTTACATGTTAAAGTTTTACTTCCGTCTGTTGTGAACACGAAAACAAATTACTGTTAATATTCCCTCTTCTGAGGGAATTATTTGAATGCCTCTTTTGTTTCTGCTTCTCATCGAATTAAGCGTGCCTTGAAGTTATTTTATGATTCTGCTGATACTGTCTCCAGGGTGGCTGTTTCTAGGTCAGTCATGAGAAGATGTTCTTGGCTACATTCTCAAAATCTCCCTGACAATGATAAAACTGAAATTTTAAATTCTGCCCTGGACAAGGAAGTCCTGTTTGGCCTTCCTGCAGCTGATGTACTTAAGAAAGTTTGATGAAAGGGGAAAGTTGATTCAAGTTGTGATCGGAATCTTATAACTTTCATTTTTTATTAAAATAAACATTTTTCTTCATTCTCAGCTCCCATTGTCAAAAAACAATTCAAGCAGCAAGGTGGCAACAAACATAATTTAAAAAACATTGACCAGGAGGCTCCAAAAAGAAAAAGGAGGCCTTTCAAAATCCATGACAGTCCAAAAATTCAGAATTACTGTTGGCTTCTGCAGCTTCCATCCCACCCTAGCAATCTCTTCATCTCTGAATCCACATCTCCCTTTGTGGATCGAATTGTTTCTGGCAAATAGGTTCTGAAAGTAAACCATCATGGATACACTTAACAATGAGAGTCCATCCCCTCTTTTCAGGGAATTCCTCCTTGGCCATTAAACAAAATTTCACTGTTTCCTCCTGTTTTGGAACAAATATTATCTCAGGGATTCTTAGAACCAGTGCCTGCCTGCCAGCTGAACAAAGAGTGTTATTTAAGGATTTATTCTGGTCCCAAAGAAAGAAGGGATTGGAGGCTTTTGCTAGACTTCCCCATTCTCATTCTTTTGTTAAGGTCCCAAAGTTCAAAATTGTATCCATTTAGAACTTATTACATCTTGTTCCTTTACTAGCTTTGATGTTAAAACTAACCTTAAAAGATGCTTACTATCACATTCCCATTGTAACCATTTCAGCTGCTGATTAATATTTTTTGTGTCTGTTTTACATTATCAGTTCTCTGTCTGGCTGTTTGGACAATCTACTGCTCCAGTAATGGCCTATAACAGACTTCAGGGCATTCACATTTTATCATATCTGAATGACTGTCATATATGCAAACTCATTTTCCAGTTCTTAGGAAGGGTCCTACTAAGTTTGAGTTTTCAAGTGACCTAACAAAATTAGAAGTTATGTACTCACCATAACGTTCCATCTGAGTAGGTGTATTCATTTGTCTGCAACCTGTGGGTTATGGATCCGATATCGGATCCGAACCGGCATGGTTTTCCAGCTATGGATCCAAGCTCTCAGCTCCTCCCCTCACCCATAATGCCCTGCTCTACCCTCATGACCTCAGATCGAGTTTGCCAAAGCAACAATACCCTAAAAAGGGTAACAAGGAATATGCAGGAAACTGAAAGGCCAGGGGGATAGGAGGGCGGGATGGTTGCAGACAAATGAATACACCTACTCAGATGGAACGTTATGGTGAGTACATAACTTCTAAATCTGAAGTAGGATATTCATTTGTCTGCAACCTGTGGGACAGAGTCCCCAGCTACCTGAATCTTGGGCGGCCATCATGGAAGGATATTCCGAGCACCATGAGCCAAAGGATGCTCTACCCCTAGATGCAAGATCCAACTTATAGTGGGAAATAAATGTATGAGATGAAGCCCACGTGGCTGCTGCACAAATATCATCTAGAGGAATCCTAGCCTTGAAGGCTGCCGAGGTAGATACTGACCGGGTTGAATGGGCATGAACACCCCGGTGCGGGCCTTCCTGACGCTTGATAAGCCAATAAAATGCACTGTGAAATCCAGCGGGACAGAGAAACTTTAGAAATTGGCTTGCCCAAATTGAATTTTGCAAAGGAAATAAACAGCTGGTCGGATTGCCTATGACCAGCTGTCCTGTTGAGATAAAATCTAAGTTGCCTGTGAACATCTAGTGAGTGTAGCTTATATTCACCCTTGTTTTCATACTTAGGGAAGAAAACAGGGAGGTTAATGGATTGATTGATGTTTGCTTCAGAAGCGATTTTAGGAAGGAAGGACGGGTTGGTCCTGAGGGAGACACGGTCCGGATGAAATACCAAGTAAGGAGGTTTAGCTGATAAAGCTTGAAGTTCAGAAACTCTCTTGGCTGATGTAATGGCTACCAAAAGGCTGTCTTGTAGGACAAGAATTTGAGATCCACCGTAGCTGGCTCGAAGGGGAGCGGTCAAGGCCTGTAGGACCAAAGAAAGGTCCCAAGGAGGAACTGCTTGTTTTATAGGGGCCTGAGAAGGAAAGTACCTTTAAGAAATGTTTTACACAATTTGGCTGACATAAGAGGATTAGAATCTTGACCAATGTGATAGTGAGAAATTGCCGCCAGTTGAACTTTGACTGTGGAACTGCTGGCACCATCATTAAAGAGAGAGGTTAGAAAATCAAGCACTACAGGGAGAGGAACCGTGAAGGGATTTAGGCCTTGCCGCTCCCGCCCACACAGAGAAACGTTTCCATTTGCTTCGTAAACCTTTCTAGTGGATGGTTTATGAGCCGCCACCAAAATAGCCTTTACCGGTGAAGAAATACCGAGTCCTTATCAAGAGTGGAACTGGAGCAGCCAAGCGGTCAGCTTCAGGTTGTCCAGGTTCGGAGGAGGAATGCAGGATGGATGGGATATCAGATCCGGGATGGGATCTAGAATCCAAGGAGGATTCACCGAGTGAGACCTTAGGAAGGGGAACCAGATCTGTCGAGGCCAGAATGGAGCAATGAGAATCATTCTGCAACCCACCCGAGAGGCTTTCTGAAGAACTTGCAGCATCAGAGGCAAGGGTGGATAGGCATACAGAAGACCGGGTGGCCAAGCATGCACCAGAGCGTCTCTTGGGGTACCTCCGGAGGAGGTATTAGAGCGAAAAACTGTCGCACTTGGTGTTTGAGGGAGAAGCAAAAGATCGCATGAAGGGGTTCCCCACCGTGCGAATATGCGTTCCGCTACTTGACAATTGAGAGACCACTCGTAAGGGGTCAGAATGGTGCGACTGAGCTTGTCCGCTAGGATGTTGGACCGACCCGGAATGTGCGTTGCTATGAGAAAGCGATTGGTGGAGATTGCCCATTCCCAAACTCTCATGGCCTCTCGACAAAGAGGGTAAGACCTTGTTCCCCCTTGCTTGTTGATGTACCAGACAACAGACATATTGTCCGATTGAATCGCAATTGTTCCCAAGGGAAGAAAGTCCTGAAGTGCTAGCAACGCTAAGAGCACTGCTCTCATCTCTAGAACATTGATATGCAGTAAGGTCTCTGAATCGTTCCACGTGCCTTGGACTGTCCGGCCCGCAAAGTGCCCCCCCCCACCCGAGGCGGGAGGCGTCCGTGGTCACCGTGGCGAGAGGGGGAGAAGCACAAAATGGGCGACCCTCGTGGAGATCCGGGGAGTGGAGCCACCACAAGAGGCACCGCTTCCAAGCCTTGCTGGTCCCTATGGGATGATGCATGGGGAGAGCAAGGTATGACCACTGTACTAAGAGCGTCCACTGTAGAATGCGCATATTGAGCCTGGCAAGAGGAAGAAGTGCTATAGCCGAAGCCATGGACCCTAGAGCCCTCAGGACCAACTCCGCTGGAACAGAACTTGAATGGAGAATGGCCCGCACCTGGAGCTGCAGATTTAGAACTCTGTCCGCAGTGAGGAAGGCTCGTAAACTCCTTGTGTCTAGTCTGGCCCCTATGAAATCTAAGAGCTGTGTGGGCCAGGTTGGACTTTTTGGTATTTATTGTGATGCCCAGAAATGGAGCAAGATGGAGAAAGGAGTCTCGCGCCAAGAGAAGTAGATGCCTTGTTGGGGCGGTAAGGAGCCAGTCGTCTAGGTAGGGAAAGACCTGCACCCCCTGAAGCCTCAGGTGGGCCGCTACCACTGCTAGTACTTTGGTAAACACCCTGGGGGCTGTGGTGAGACCAAAGGGAAGGACCCGGAACTGGTAGTGACTGGCCCCCAGCCGGAAGCGGAGAAACCTCCTGGAGCGCCTGTCCATCAGGATGTGGTAGTACGCGTCCTTGAGATCTATCGAGCACATCCAGTGATTTTCTCCCAAAAGGGGAGAATAGATTGCAGAGTGACCATTCGAATTTTTCTTTGGGGACTGCCAGATTCAAGAGAGAGAGGTCTAGGATTGGTCTTAGTTCCCCATCTTTTGGCACTAAAAAGAATCTGGAGTAGAACCCTGATCCGATCTGGTCTGGGGAACGGGCTGGATGGCTCTTTTCTTTAGCAGATGGCCAATTTCTGCCAAAGCGGTCTTCCGTTGACCGGGTGGGGCCTCTGGGAGGGACTTCAAGTTTGGAAGGTGAAGAAAAGCAATACGATATGCCCTGGATATGATTCGGAGAACCCAGCGGTCCGATGTTATGGACTCCCATGCCGCTAGGTGCCCCGGAACGTCCCCGACTGCCTCCAGAGTAGAGCAGTCGGGCAACCTCAGGGTTGCTGCGCGGGCCGTTCAGAGAAAGGTTCCCTGGACCCGAAGTTTCTGGGAGCCCCTCTGCCTCTAGGGCGGCGTCCTCCCTGTCCTCCTCTGCCACGGAAGGACTGGTTGTCCGGAGCAGGCTGGGACTGCTGCGACTTCCGGAACCACATCTTCTTCTGACCCTTTTGGTTCCTAGAATAGGGCCTCTGGGGTGCAGAGAAGCGGATTCCGACGGCAGACAGCGTCTTCCGTCCTTCTCGCTCTGGGTCAACGTCTCGAACGGTCTTGCCAAACAGAGCAGAACCATCAAAGGGGCGTTCAACGACGCCTTGAAGGGCTCAGAAAAATCGCAGTGACGGAGCCAGGCCTGGCGTCTAGTGACCAGTCCTGTCCCGCAGCTCTAGCGGCGCCTCCGTTGCATGGGAGAGTAGCCGCATAGAAGTATTTGTAACTGACCTAAGAGTGGCCATTTTGGTGGAGTGCAGAACTCTGTCCTCCTCCGAAATGGACTCAGGGGGGGATGCAGCGTATTCCTTAATAAGATCTCGCTGCATCCGGATAACATGTGCCAAATAGTTCAGCCCTTACCGAGAAGGTCGCCGAACTGAACATCCTCTTCCCCAAGCGGTCCATCATCCGAGACTCCTTGCTCGGTGGGTGGACTGAGGGACTCTCCTGAGCCAGTTCCCTCTTTGTGGCCGCCGCCATCAACATGGCATCTACAGGAGGCCCCTTACTCCAATGGGTCCTGTCGGAGGGCGGACTAAGGATCCTATCCGGTCTTTTGGGAATTGGCTCCACGGTGTCCGGTTCCTTCCACGCCCTGGTGGTAATAAGGTCCACCAGGGGGTCGGCAGGGGGGGACACCCAAGAGGTAGACGGGCCCGTTTCAAATGCCTCCAAGAACACGGACTCGTCCGAGGAAGACTTGGGGGCAGACCACCCCCCCCTAATACGGAGCATTTCCATGATGTCTCCGAAGGAGACATCCTCGGGGGGTGACCGTGGGGAGCCTTCCCCTTCCTCCAAGTCCGTGTCTTCTGTGAGAGACTCGGGGGAGTCAATGTGCCTCCTTTGCGTATGCTTGCGAGGGCCTCCTCTGGGGGGCTGTCAGAGGAGTCCTCGCAAGCAGCAATTTGCTCCATAGGAGCAACTTGGGGCACAGAAACGGGCTGTCCCAGGGGCCGGATGGTGGAAGCCTGGCCCAGTGCAGAGGGAGCGCGGGACGGAGCCGAAGCAAGTGCCGGGGGTCCGGAGACCCTCAACAGAGCCCTCTCCACTACATCAAAGGCGAGGGAGCCGACCTCGACCAAAGGATCCGACAATCGGCTCCCCCTCGGATCCGAGGAGTGGATCGGAGCGGTGCCGAAGCGCTCGGATCCGAAGGGACAGTGCGCTCCGACACAAACGGCGCCGAAGGAGCACTGATCCCCGGATCCGGCTCGGATCCAGGCTCCGAAATCGGTCCGACGCACTTTCGAGGGCAGGGTCGGGTCCGGTACCAAGTACTATCGGCTCCGACCTTCCCCGGCTCCGGCTGCTCGGCTCCAGCTGCTCCGAACCCGGATAGCGGGTCGGAGAAGGAGCAATAGGCTTAAAAGGGTGTTGAGCTCCCCGGAGGGGAGGCAAGAGCACTCCCATCTGCATCTGGGCCTGGATGAACCTTCTCATCATCCGGTCCAGATCAGCATCAGAAAGGCTATGGGTAGATCTCGAAGAGGCTACCGAGGTAGGCCTGGAGTGCCTCCTCGATAGCCTCGACGGAGATCGGGTCTCCTCCTCCTCAGGACCTGGTGAAAAGCACACAGGGGACCGGAGCCGAGAAGGAGGAGACCGAACCGACAACGGAGCCGGGGAGAAGCCGCTTGGCTGGCGGGGCCGAAACAGAGGTCTCGGCCCGCCGCTTGTGGTGCTTCTCCCTCCGGTCCTTTTTAGCAGCATCCCTCTCCTCTCCAGAAGCGGAGGTTTGAGTCCCAGGAGCAGGAGGTGGTGCCACAGGGGGAACAACTGCAGCCACAGTAGTCCCCGAAGGAGCGGAGGCCGGAGCCGAGTCTGGCGGTAAAAGACCCGCCAAGACCAGCTTGGACCTCCGCTCCCTCAGTGCCCTGGGGTTGAACCCTGCACAAATGGAACAACCAGATGTGAGGTGTTCAACCCCAAGACACTACACACGAGTGTGGCCATCAGCGGTTCGAGCTTATGGCCACACTCGCATATTCGAAAATATAGATTTAGGCTGGTCAGCCATAATCTATAAAACACTAAAAGTTACAAAAGTAACCTAAAACAAAAAGACACACAGGCCTACACACACACTCTACGCAACAGCGAGGGGAGGGAATAAAATTTACTTACTTTAACTTAAAATAACTCAAAATACTCTATATTAAAGAGGAACCTAAACTTTCACACAAATTTAGTCAAACAACCAAAAAATTCTCTGTTTTTCACAAGAAAAAGAGTTCACTTAGCTGAGAGCTATGTACCCAAATCCAGTCACCAGCGCGGCAAACGAGATCTGAGGTCATGAGGGTAGAGCAGGGCATTATGGGTGAGGGGAGGAGCTGAGAGCTTGGATCCATAGCTGGAAAACCATGCCGGTTCGGATCCGATATCGGATCCATAACCCACAGGTTGCAGACAAATGAATATCCTACTTCAGATGTCTTCTTTCATCCCTTTTCACAGAAAATTATTTCTGGGAAATCTGTTAGATTTGACTGTGGAAAGATCCTTTCTTCAGACAAAGTAGAGGTGTTCCAACAGTTCTTACTGAGATTTGACAATCAAAACTAGGTATTTTTATGGGATTTTGTTCAGAATTTTAGGATACGTGGCTTCTATGATGTTCAGCATTTGATAACTGCTGCAGTAGCCTTAGATATATTGACTTATATCCTGTATAGGATATAACAACTAGCCAGCTTACAAAGCTTAAAGGCATCTTCCATACTCCTAAATGTTATCCCTTTGGTAGAGCTGAAGAAAACTAAAGCTTTGGGTGGCAAGCCATTCAAAGCTTTCCTGCAGCCAATGGGCTCTCCTCTTATGGGTGTTCAAAGATCAATGGTCAGCTACAATTTCTCAGTTGCTGGGCAGATAAGTTCCTGTCAGGAAATAAAACTTCCACATTTATTTATTTTATTAGAAAGTTAACTTTTTTTCTGTGAAATTAATTAAATTATGCTTAGAAAAAGTATTTTATTTGATAGTCATGTTAGTTTTAGTCACTTTTTTCATTTCAGTGTAATAACTTTTGTGGAACAAAGTTGTTAAATTGTTATTTTTATCCTTGGTTTTCTATTTTAAACTTTTGTTAAATACATTTAGGGGCTGGGGTAAGTGTTTTTATGCTTTTGCTGTTTGTTTTTTGTGGACAAAGCTACTTTTTTTTTAATTACTTACTTGTTTTACCATCAGTTGCTACCAGTCTTCTCAAAGTTTTAGGCTCCATTTTTGCCTTCGCTGTGAAACAATTTCTTGGTTCTTCTTTCTTCCAGCCACAAAAAAAAAAAAAAAACAAAAGTTTCCAGACAGCCTTCGCAGTTTTAGCAGGCCACAAATTTGCCTTAGTCGCAGATGGGTGACTGTGCTATGGCAATTTCTGGTTCATCAGACCATTCCTCATCTAACTTGGCTCCCTGTGGTGTAATATCATCATTCTTCATGGACCTGAGATTATACGCATCCCCTGCTGCTGTTGGAATGCCCTTGGAATGCAAGAGAGAAGCACTTGTCAGTCTCGAAGGAAGGACTGGGAATGATTCTGTGCCTAACCAGACTGGGATGCTTGTTCTCAAGGGTGTTACATGACAGGAGTTGGTCTGATTCTTTTCTATGGAACTTCCTGTTAAAAAATCAGGAACATAAAACAATTATCTTCCATGTCTCTAATACTTTAGACAGGAATAATTTATTGGGATTAGCACTAGGCTAAGTCCAAGCTCATGACCTTTCTATTTCTGGTGTTTCTGGTAAGAAGAAAGGAATTATTCAGTGTCTGAAGATTTTCAGGGTATTGAACACGAAAATAATTCTGATGGGACAACTTCTGTTTTCTCTTTTCATGTACTTGATTCTGACCCTGAAGATTGTGTTTCTTATAATTTTTCCTTAGAAAAATGTTCTTTTTCTGAAATGATACCCAGAATAAATCAGCTGTTTCAGTGGGAGTATAATGATAGTTCAGTTTTAAAGAAATGTATGTTATGATTTATTACAAAGGGAATTTCCTGATCCTACTCCAGTTCCTCCTGTTCTTCCAGTTTGAAAGATGTTTTTATTACAGACTGTAACTTGCCTGATAGCTAGCCTGCTGCCCATAAGAAAGAAAATAAATTATGCAAATTTCCACAGTCCCATACATTTGTATTTTTTAATATAAGATCTGACTGCACTCATTTCTTTGGTAAATGCTGCTGCTGCTGCTTAACATCTGATAAATGCTATTTAAATCATTTCCACTGATATCCAGGGTTCTTCTAAAGATCCTGAGGGTTTCTCCAGAAATGGTGGTGGTGACTCCCTTTTGGCCCACAGAACAGTGGTTCTACCGTCTTTTGAAACTGGCCAGTGGCTATTGCCACAGGCTTCCCCACAGACCGGATTTGCTCACACAAGATGGAGGCTGTTTGATACACTTCAATTAACTGGATGATAGAATTTTGATATTTTTTTAAGCATTTTTTTTTCTGAGAATGTGCAGAACTGAAGTAGGCTAAAGAACCTTCTACTAGGAAATCTTATATAAGCCAAAGGAGGTGGATTTTCAATATATATTAAAGACATACACACCTCCAGGCTGGTCAAACAGTATGACCCACAGGAGACACTCCAGATGCAGTTAACTACTGACAAGACCCCTATACAAATCATAGCTAGCTACCGGCCCACAAATCTGACCCAAGATGCCCAAACTGCCTATCTAGACCTCTTCGAATCTATCAAGATTCAACCCTTTACCCTGACCCTGGGTGACTTTAACTACACAAACATAGACTGGAAGAACTATTCTTGCCAGAACACAAATGCCCAGACATTCATGAGAGGTTGGCATTATGGTTAAGGTGTTTACCTTACAAACACAAGGTCCAGGGTTTGATTCTCAGATGGGGTAAATGGCTAGGCTTAAAATGGCCCACAAAGGCAGTTAGCCTAGTACTAACATATGAACCTATTCCTCGATTTTGTCAATGCAAATGCTTTGGAACAGCTAGTTGATATCCCCACAAGAGGTGATAATATCTTGAACTTGGTTAACCAACATGAGTAACCACTGCACCATCCCTGCAATATCATCCTCCCTTGTAAGATCCAACCATAAAGCGGTCATGTTCGAAGTCTCCATCTCTCCCGATCCCCCTCTAGCTAGGGTCAATCAAAAAAAATTTTCCAAAGCTGATTACAGCCTCCTGAGGGATGGTGTAAACAGCTTCACAGCCCCCCCCCCCCCAGGAACTGGCACCAGTATCCAAAACTACAGCAAATTACTATATGAACATTTATGTAGATGCATGCAATCAGGAATACCTGACAGGACTAAATCATCCTCTGCAAGGAAGAGTAAACCTGTCTGGTGGAAATCTGTAATAAATAAACTCTATAACAAAAGAAAACAATTGCTGTCCAGGACCAAGGAGGAGCAGGTGCCCAATTGGAAGCAATCTCTCCTTAGCCTAAACAAGCAAATAAGAGCACTAGTGAAATCCTCCAAAGCAAACTTCGAGTCCAAATTGGCCACATCTACTAGAGACAGTCATAAGGTCTTCTTCATATATGTCTGCAATCTCAAAGGTAGCACCCAGATCTGTTCAGAACTGGTGGTCAAGGACACCACATGTGCAAATGTTGTAGATATAGCAAACTTGCTGCCTCACAGATTCAGTGGAAATTTCACCCCTCTGCTCCCCCCCCCCATCAGTAAATCAGGACATTCCCAGTACCTGCCCCCCCCTCCCCTTATATCTAGGGATCAGGTCATCACTGCTGTCTCAAAGGCTAAAAATACAGCCTCCATGGGACCTGATAACATCCCAGACTGCATCCTACATGAACTCAGGCAGGAACTTGCAGCACCATTAGGCACCCTATTCAACCAAAGCCTGAGTACCAGTTTTGTCCCAGCTGAGTGGACAACCACTGTCATCCCTTTACACAAAGGTGGAGTGTCCACTGATCTGGGAAATTATAGACCCATCAGCCTAACTAGCCTGATCTGCAAGGCCATGGAATGGATTATCATGGACCTCATTAACAAGGACATTGGCAATCTTCAAACACTCAGGCTCACACAGTTTGGGTTCATCAAGGGGAGGTCATGTCTGTTAAATTTGGTCGATCTTTTTCATACAGTCACCAAAAGCATGGATGAAGGGAAGACAGTGCACACCATCTATCGTGACCTGTCCAAAGCCTTCATCACTATTCCCCACTCGGGCATAATAGATAAACTCTCTCAATTAGGCATCAATCCATATATTAAAAGATGGGTAGTCCACTGGCTCACTGATAGAATTCACCTAGTCAAAATAGGGGAAGCCACCTCAAGCAGTAGACCCGTATCGAGTGGCATACCCCAGGGTTCGTTCTTGGGGCCTCTGTTATTTGGGACATACTTTTCTGGCTAAAACCAGTGAGCTATGACTGACCAGGTTTGCAGATGACTGGAAGTTGAGAGCTGTCATCAATTCCCCTAGTGATGTGGACATCCTCCAAGAGGGTCTCACCCAAACAAATGACTGGTACCAGAAACATGGCCTCAAGCTGAATAAAAAAAAGGCATCATCATCATCCCCTTTGGGGAGAGAGATGTCTCCACGGTTATCACATTAATAACAAAGTTCTAAGCACGCATTCAGTCATAAGGGATTTGGGCACCCACATTGATAGCAGCCTGAGTTTTGACCACCATGTTGCTTCCATTATACAGAAAGCTTTCTACATGGCCCACCTCATAAGTAATCCAGGGACAAGGAGGTCATAACATCCCTATATTCTTCCCTTATAAGGCTCATTATTGAGTACAATGCCCCATTCGGCATGTACCTTGCAAAGCACATGCAGCAGATGGAGAGACCACAGAGGTTCCTCACCAGGAGCATCCAGGGCCTCAAAAATCTACCATTAACAGATAGGGTAAAAGTCCTATCTCTCTACTCTGTTCATACAGACTCCTCAGAGGTGAGCTCTGTCTGGTATACAAGACAATCTCGGACACTGTCTTGATGGGACTGCTGCATATCTGTAAGTCAAGCTCCACTTGAATAACTTGCACACACCGCCTCAACCTGGTCTGTGATATCAATAGGACTTGCTGGCAGGATTTGTGTCCCAGAGACTCACCCATCTATGGAATAGACTCCCTCTCCACATCAAGCAGCGTACCTCTTTACCACTTTTTAAGTGCAATCTGGATAACTGGATGGGAAATAGAAAATAGATCCCTGGGATTCCACCCATGTCCCTGCTGGACAGCGGCATTGGGTGCTGATTTGTCTATACATGGGCTAAACTCTTGGCTAGGCTTAAAAGAGCCTCATGGCCAATAGCCTAGTAATTTTCTATGATCCTATGTGTAAATGGGAAAGATTTTCGAGTTAGTGCGAATCCAAGAAACAAGGTGCATTTAAGGCCTGGCGGCCTCTGGTTCTTGATTTTTTTTGTGTGAGTTATTTCCTTTAGTCTTTCTTAGTCTTCTATCAAGGTTAATGTTTTGGCTGTTTTGGCTTGCCCCCCCCCCCTTTCTACCTGTTCTCAAGTACATCAGTTTTTGAAAAGGTTTTGCATATCTATCCACCTCAAAAACAGTTGACTCCTCCTTGTAATCTTAATTTTGTGCTTGGAAAACTTGCCTTTTTTTTCATTTCAGCAAACTCATCAGGCTAATTTGAGGTTCTTAACATGAAAGATTGTTTTATTCATTGCTCTGACATCTGCAAGAAGAGTATCTAAGTTGCAATCTCTTATGGTGACATAACCCAACCTCATTTTCCAGAAAGACAGGGTTTCTTTGAGAACTAATCCTTCTTTATGCATAAAGTTGTCTCAAGAGTTTAACTTGAGCCAGTCTGCTAATCTCCCCCACAGACAGACCATAGGCAGCTCAAATGCTATCTAGACAAAACCCAATCCTTCTGAAAAGCTGATCAGATGTTTGTGAAGGTAAGAAAGGAAGGGCAACAAGTTCTCTCGATGGTTGTCTCATGCTATTTCATTTTGTTGTTCTCACCAAAACAAACAACTTCCAGGCAGGGCTAGGGTCCGTTATAGCAGGGCTTTGGCTTCTTCAGTGGCTTTCTAGATGTTTTAGTAGATCACTAGCTATCCCTTCCCTCCAGGTCCCTTCTTTTGCTGTTTTTATTTTTTTTGTTGCCAGGATGTGGATATATATATACCATTGCGTATATAGTTACTCTTGTGTTATGTTTCTTTGAATTTTTCCTTTCAAGGCCTCTGCTTCCCTTCTTGGGGTGAGAAAACTGAAATTTTTGGCATGCTATCTTTTATATGGAGCTCTGCACTTGTTCTTTTTTTTTTTATAATGACTTCATTCAGACCTTTTGAAACATATAGGAAGCCAAAGGCACAAATAAAATAATCAGAACATAATTAATTGTTCTAACAATTAAACTGAGCAATCTGCTGCAGTAACTAATGACAAAACTAATATATCTAACAAAAAAGACACAAATCAATATTAATTAATGTGCTGGCTGCAGACTGATTATAGGTATTTATTCTTATATTTGATTTGATGCAGATCTACAAAGTGAAACAGCGAGCCCATTTAGACTTTTCCTATGCTTTTAGACATGTCTTTTTCTTTAGTCTAATAACCCACTTGCTCTCTTAACAGCTAGTATAAGTCTAAATAAGTGGGGCATCCTATGGTTTTCCATCTTTCACTGAAACATTTTTTAACACATAGTAACATCATATTTTAAAAAACATGTTTCTTGTCTGGATAGGAATACCCACTTAAGGACCCCAAGCAGAAAATACTTAGGGCCTAGATTAAAGTGTTCTATCCCCATATCTAAACAAATGCTTGTTGCCAACACTTTAAAGATATCCAGTTAGGGACATTCACAAAAAATATTCATCCAGTCCCCCATCTCCCTCAGACACCCCTTCCAGCATCAGGGAAGCACTTTTAAGTACATTGCATGCAATATTGGGGTATAGAAATATCTAAATTGACACTGCCAGCCAAAAAAAAAAAAAGAAATGTTTTAGATGGTTAGGCATATACTGAGGAATCTTTGAATACTTTGCCCATTTATTCCCAGTTATTTCCTCCCTTACCTCATTCCCTGACATTATTCCATACTTGTCCATACTTGAACCTTTAGGAGTTAACAGTGTCCTGTGTAATTGTGATGTACATCTAATGTGCAGTGTAGAGATTGTAAGAGTTCTGCATATCCAGTCTATTAATCCTGGACACTTCTGTTGTGTATCCTTAAGCTTTTCATAAATATTATGGGCACCTTCATCTAAGGCAAACTTTCTTTTAAATAGATCCTAACTTTTGAGAGAGGAGTCCAGCACAAATTGTTCCAAATAATATAATCCCTGACATGTTTGCAAGACATTACCTACAGTGGGAGTCCATATGCTCCAAAAGAATGACAAGCTTATAGGGAGTAAATCACCCACCTAATCATTCAGTCCCACTCCTTGAAATGATAAATATACAGATTATTTCAAAGAGACGAGCAGTTTTAGAGTGGAGCTTATAATGCTGCCAATCCCTGTGCAGGCATTCTCAAGAATCCTATGTCTCCTGGCTAGGAAATGTCCACAGAGTTGGCCAGATAGATCCTTTATCTGATTCACTAAATCTCCAAAGCTTTTAAGTTAGCAGCCAAGGTACTCAAGATCTGGTAAACCACCTCCCCTTTGAGAAAAGAGGAGAGTTAGATGATCCCAACCAATTCTGGGATGACCACCTGCTCAAATGAAATCCCTGATTCATGATTTCAGTTTTCCCCAGAATCTTTTTGAAGGAGATTAGAGAACTCCTTGTAAAGCATACACTACCAGTGAAAAAATGTATCAAGTAATGGCATTCACTATTTGTATCATACGCAAAAAATGAGCTTCCACCTATTAAAATAGGTCTTTATGCTATATAGTATCCCATTGCATGTATCTCTAAGAGTAGCTTCCAGGTTATCCCTTGTGGGAATACCTAAATATGTAACATCATTCTTCTTTCTCAGAAAAAGGTAGCCTGTTACAAAGTGATTGGAGGGGAGGTAATTTTAACTAAAACCATCTCAGCTTTACTAGGATTAATCCTGTACCTGAGAAGATCACAAATCTATGCAACCTTTCAGATAATAAAGTTAAGTTCTGCTTCTGGGTTTCTTAAGTATGGTAACAAATCATCCATGTTCAGGGAAAACTTATGACTGACATTCACCATGCAATACCCCAATAATGGAGACTATCTTAATGAGACTGCCAGTGGTTTTAAATATAAGATAAATAATAGGGAGTTTAGTGGGCACTCCTGCCTGGTGCCTCTGGATATTTGAATTGGGGGAGATAGTACAGAATTTATTTTTAATCTGTCTTGTGAATTTAAGTACAGTGTCTTAAAAACTTGAATCAGAGTAGATGGAAACCCACAAGCCTTTAGTACCTCCATAAGTATATACATCTGACCCTGTCAAATGCCTTCTCAGCATATAGACTGACAAACAACAGGGGTTTACATAAGATGTTAGCATTCTAAAAAATCTTTAGAGCTCTGGTAATGTTATCAAATGCAGTCCACACCTCCACAAAGCCCATCTAATCAAAGTGTATCAGCTCAGAATGTACTTTAGAAAGTCTCTTTGCTATAACAGCCATAAACACCTTATAATCATGATTCAAAATAGGTATCAGACTGTAAGATGATTGAAGATCGAGATCTTTACTGGGCTTGCATATCAAGACTACTACTGTGGTGGGAGGGCAGCTTCTTCCATTACTACATTAGCCAATAATATAAAGTTATTCAGGAAGCCAACCCCAACTTTTAAGTATGCCCCTGCTGGAAACTGGGTCTATATTATAACATCGAAGTCTAAAAACATCGAATGTTATAATATCAAACCCATTCAATTGAAACGCCAGAAAACCGAACAGTCAGAATAGCAAATTTTTTCCCAGGGAAAACATTTGCTGTTATGACAAATATACACACAACTCAAGCACACCAAAATAAATAATCCACACACATACACTTCACAAAACCCTACACTAAACCAAACATACACCACTAGCTATCCACTTACCTTAACCCAACCCTAACCCTAAGGTACCTAATTATCTCATACTCACCTTACCCGCTCCCTAACCCTAACTCACCTACCCCACCCTAACCCTCACGTCTACACAATCGCACATTTACCTGACCTGCGCCCTAACCCTAACTCACCTAACCTTCATTCACACACTTACCTTAACCCGGTCCGTAACCTTCGCTCCACAGTTGAGGAAATAGCAAAGCTGCAGAAACGGCCCACTGAATACTTTCCCTAGGAAAGTATTCGGTGTTCTGCAGCTTCGCTATTTCAAGCGTTCACTCTACTGGGTTCGATATTATAACATTCAAAGTTTTTAGACTTCGATGTTATAATATAGACTTCTGGAAACCCATGCTGGTCAAAACATCCTGCAGTTCAGAGGAAGTTATGGGGGCTAAGACTTACTATGGCCTGTTGACTCAACACCATTAAAGGCAGTACTCCCAACAAATCTTGGATATTAGATAATATTTTCAAAGGACCTCAGTGATATTGTTATTTCCAGCACAATATTTTCGATGCATTTTGTTTCCTTAGTTGAAGGGCAAAATACCTGCAAAATAATGAATACAACACAAAATTTCTGATCTTTAATGTTACTTGTGCCTGTATAGCCCTTATTTCCAGGTATTGATCTATCTCTTTCCTCGTAGACAACATCTGCAAAGTAGTACCTGGGATTCCTCTGAAAACTTGGTCCTGGTCTGAAGCAAGGTAAGCATTATCCGTCTACCAGCTAAAACAGCTTTCATGTATGATTTAATGGTCTTCACCAAGCCTATTATAAAACATCACACCTTAGCCCCATATCCAACTTATCCGATAAGCTTAGACCTTGCCAATAAGCAAATGTATTTTGCAATATCCCATCAAAAGCCAACCAGTTACACAGCAACATATTTAGCCTCCAATGTAGGCCTATAACCGAATGTGGTAACCTCATATTTAACATTAAAGAGACATGGTGCCATACAAATATTGGTGTAATGGCCACAGAGTCCACCAAGTGTACATGCTGCTTAGAGACAAATATTTTATCTATCCTAGAAAAGGTTCAGAATCATAGATAGTAATGTGCACTGGGCCCCAATGGTAGGCTTAACAGAGCGTGGATATCACACATGACTGACAGTGTAAGAAGTTTCCCTAGAAGCCTTCTCCCACTGGAAATAAGGATACACTGACTTCTAGATGAAACCTCCTCTGGAGAAAGCACCAAGTTCCAATTCCACCCCCCACCCCCTGTTGCACAAAAAATAATTTTCTAATGAAGTCAGCAAGTGTTAAGTACCTGGAGGGAGATACACACTGACCAAGGTTAGCAATAATGCCTCAGCATCATCCTTTGACCAACATAAATCTACCTTGACTGTCCATCCACCACAATATGTATAGAGTGAAACATAACATCTCTCCACCAACAAATGGCAGCCCCCTTTGTCTTCCTCTAGTAAAAGATAAAAAGTTGACCCTGATCATTCATTCATTTTAACAATTCCAAATGCTTCAAATCAGTAAGGTGCATCTCCTGCAACATTAAGAATTGCTGTCTGAGAGGACCAATCAACTGAAAAACTTTCTGCCTTTTTAAAATACTAACCAACCCCCTTCACATTCTGTATAAATAACATAAATATTTTAATTGAATATCTAAAAAAAAAAAAAAAAAAAAAAAAGAAAGCTATGTGAGATCACACACAATTATGTAGGGTACAATGGGCTGCTTGCCACTGGTTGTCCAAATATTTGATTGCCAGCAATAATATAAGAGCATTTATGATTACAGCAATGTATGCCAACTATAAAATTAAACAATTGCTTAAAAACAAACAGCAAACTATTTACTAGGATAACAAATAACGTAGGAACGAAAATCATTACTTTACATAACTGATGACCCAAGAACAGCTAAAAAGTCTACCACAGAAGTAAAAACAGGTACATCACTTCTGTTCTGTCAGAGAAATCTAAATATTTAACAGATCAAAAGATGAAAGATGCAAGTTATTAATCAGTGCTCCCCCTCCTGTTCTGAAATTGCAAACAACCCCCCAGTACCATATTTCCCATTATCCTGATAAATGCAAAATGTTCAAAATGCAATATAAAACATCGAGTATAAAAAAAAAAAAAAAAAAACCCAAGTTGTGAACTATATCCATCCAAAAACTACCATAATGCATAGGCTGAAGTCATTTTATGGATGCAGCCCATCAACACACCAAAGGAAAACAGACAGCTAGGAGGACTGTAAAGAATGTCACTCTGCAATATCTGATAACTGTTGCTTTTTGAACTTGGATCCCTTGAACCATAGTTGTGGATTTCTCACTTGGTGCCATTGGTGTGGCACAGTTAATGTATTGTGATTTCTACCAAAACCCTTCAACTTATTTAACCAAATATTTTTGGATTCATTCATTTACCTGTGAAACTCTAGTTTCTGGCAATCTTAGCTTAAAATGCAGTAAAGTTTCAGGTAAACCATTTACAAATTAATGCATACTGTTTTACTGTGGTGTAGCTTTCACTACCGAAGCAGTAGCCCAGAAACATTTTTTTCAAAATCCTGTTAACCTAAGAAGATAATTCTAATCTTTCACCTGTTCACTCTAAATCCATTAAGTCTTAGCTACTTTCAAGCTGAAGTTACTGATATGGCATGCTTTTTTGGTAGCACCTACCTTCAGTCATCGGGTCTCAAGCCAGGGATTCATCGACCTGTAGTATATGATGCAATGAAATGTATCTTGGATAGAGGCAACACACAGGGAGTGGGTGATTCTAACACATAGTATGGTCATGCAAGGGTTGAAATAGCATGGTATATATCTCACGCTGATGAGCGCATAATGAAATGGAAATGAGGGACCCTGTGCAAATGAGCTACAGAAACTACTCAAATGATGACAGACATAAATGGTGGACTTATTCAGAATTGTATTAAGTGGGTATATTGCGCTACAGTGCATGCCCATTTCAAACACTAAGATTTGTGGTGTATGTGATGGGAGTGATGCTAGGAGAAGGAGCAGCACAACAGCATATGTTTGCAGCTGCCATCAAAGTCACTGCCTATAGTGGTGTGCTTTGTGGTCATCTGCACAAGAACAAGAGGTCCAGACAGCAGCTGACATACCACCAGGACCTAGACTAGCAGATCATGGACTGTTTCCATGTTGACATGAAGACTGTAAGGGACCAAGGCCAACTGTGTCACCAACAAGTGGAATCGAGTAGGAGGCATGGATATTCATGTGGATACTAAGGTATATGTAACCTTGACCATCTTAGCTACAAGGACCTTTCAGTGACCTACTAAGGACACATTAAGGATATTCCAAGGATCAGCTTCATGAATCCTGTACCAGTTCCTCAGTGTTATGCTACTGCATGTGGAGGGGTACATCTGATTTGCCAGGACTGAAGAGAAGAACTAATACTGTATGGACATTTTACAATATAGCCCATTTGCCTGAGTTTGTGGGAGGCAGAGATTGCACACACATTGCCATAAAAGCCTCTAGTGGTTTGGAGGGTCTGCAATACATTAGCAGGAAGGATGTACATTTCCAGAACATTCGGGTAGTGTGTAATGCCCACAGCATTATTTATAATGTGTCCATTCACCACCTGAGCCATTCCCATGATACAAATATCAAGCACATGCCCAAACTATACCACATTTTCCTGTAAGGTGGCTTCTCATAAGGTCATCTGATCAGTAAGTATACATACATGGTAGATTGACAAGTCTGTACACATAGGTACATCATCGATATCTTTTCATCTGGGCTTCACACTCACTACAGTAATGTGAATGCTCTTCTTCCCGTAATCAGTGATCTCATAATGGTACAAGACCAGCTGCACTATTCATTACTGGCTCTTCTGAATCTCTTAGCTGCATATGACAGTCTAACATGGTATGTTGATTGAGCATTTATGATCTTACCTCAGTATTTCCTCTGCAGTCTTAGAGTAGTTTGTATCTTACCTCATTAGCCATACACAGAAGGTTTCTTCTGGAATTAATTTCCCTTCCTTCTACTCCCTTGAGTGTGGAGTACCAAAAGGCTCCATCTTAAGCATTTTATGGTTTATGATCTGTATGTTTTCAGTGGGAGATATTTCAAGAGACAAGAGCTTAGCATACCATAGTAATGCTGATGATACCCAGCTTTATCTCTCTTTTCTGAAGGATGACATGGTTAGTGTACATTCCTTTGACCATAATCACTTGAAGTATCATCTACAAAACTGAGGCTATGGATTTCATGAGATGTTGATGGAATCCATTGCTCCTGTACTTCCCAGCTTTACCTTTTATGGTGGTAACCCTGTACTTTAGGTTGACACTTGGGAATTAATTTTTGGCTGCTGTGAAGTCATCTTGTTTTTACTTTCAGAAGATTTCCAGGAGTAGGCACATTATACATCAGGTTGGCTTCTCAGCTGGTAATGCCTTGGTCTCTTCTTGGCTAGACTATGTAATGCCCCATAGCTGGGACTTCCATATACCAAGCTTGATTGTATACAGATGATGTAGGACTCTGATGATTGGCTGCTAATTGGTACATCCTATTACCAATATATTACTTCTGTTCTGCATAGCTTGCATTGGCTTCCAATCCATTATACAATTGTCTATAAGATCTTGTTGTTAATGTGCATCCATTCATGCTTCACATCCCTCTTATCTCAATATGCTGGTTTTACTATATCAGGCCTTTTGCTTGGCTTCCCATGAACTACTGGTGATTGCACAAGTGCACCTTGACACCTTTGTTGTTCACTCATTTGCTTATCAGGATCCTCACCTGTGAAACTTACTCCCTCAGCTCCTCCTTGACTGGTTTCCATCTGTCACTTCAAATATCTTTTCTGAAGTAGCTTTTGATGGTATGGGATGATCTTAGTATTGTATATTATCTTACCTCTTAGTTTTAAATTACCCAGATATTTTACTGTTGTTTCAGTCTATTTTATGTTTTTTTTTAGGTTCCTTGCATTTATACTATAACTAGTGTTGCATTAGGAAACACCTTAAAGATGAAGTTTAGATGAAGGTAAACAAGGAGCAGACCACATATAATATGTTGGTTGTGATATGACAGAGGTGATGCCAAATATATTCTACAGCTCTTACTAGTGGCCCTTAGCTGCACTCTCCACACCATATAAGGAATGGTCTAGATTGCAATCCATGCAGAAAAACAGAATATAGTGTAATGTGTATTTGGCCTGCTGAATGAGTGTGTTCATTATCCAAACCCATTAGGAAAGGCAGTGCAATACAGTCCAGACAACTACAACAAGATTTACATTATTTGTGCTGCACAGCATGGCATTGTGCAAACAGATGGAATAGCAGGTGAATGTCTTGGCAAGACTTTCCATACAAGTCATAGCAGCAACAGAAGATTGGAGTGGTGCATCAGGAAAAGAACATGCAGCAGAAGTGACATAACAGAGACAGAGGTGGGCACAATATGTTGAAACACTGACAAAGAAGTGGCATATACTTCAGAGTTATGAGCCATGGCAGAGACTGCATAAATTAAAATAATACTTGAATTATACTGTGATGATGTGAGGTAGTGCCAGCTATGCCAGGAGAAGTAGAGCAGTGGATCTGTCATATATTCTAGCATAGCTAGCTGGAGATTTGTAAAGAATTATATATCATTTGTATATCAAACTAATTTGCACAGGTGGTTGTGTTGAAAATGCATTTATAAAGTTGCTTGTGTTAAAAAAATGTACCAACTGTTGGTCCTGCTAGACAGAAAAGAAATACACTTGTATGTCAGACTGTATTGTAACTGCTGAAATGAATATATTGTAACAGAGGATAGTGGAAGAGAAAAGGTTAATCTCAGTCTGGCTAACTTTGAAAAATAGTCTGAAGTTAAATTACCTGGTTTAGACTATAAAGATTGTACCTTACAGTTCTGATTGCAGCCAGAGACAAAATGTCTGTGAAAACCAGTTCTAGGAATCCTACTGTATTGTCCTTATGGGTGAACTAATTGCTAACCTGGAAGATTGGAAGTTTTTGAAATGGTTTTATAGCTTCTAGATGCTATAACACATCTGGGCAAAGCTCTGTGTATGTGTGTATGGTAAGACATATGTGCAAGATTTAGGCTCAGTTTCTAGTAAAGGGGGTAGTGTGGGAACCAGAAGTCAGGTGACTAGATAAATGTGATGTCATTCTGTAAGCCAGCACTGAAATGATATTTTAATACTAGATGTGACAGAAGTCTCAGGGCAGTCTGTTTGTGAAACCTCGCAAAGAAGGAGCACTCATCCACTTCATCTTGCCTTGCCCTAGCAAGTGAACTAAAGGAGAGTAATTCTTCAGATCAGTCAGGAAAATATAATGAGATTAGTTAAGTATTGTTTTTCTGTATCTGGTACATTTTTAACACAAGCAACTTTACACATATTAGTGTTATTTTTAACATTTCCTGTAAGCTGAAACTCTGGTGTTTACTGTAAATAGATATTTAGTATTTTCATGTTCTTTTGTTATTTATTATTAAATATATTTAAACTTTTCATTGTAGCTGGTCTTTTAGAGAATATTTTAACCTTTGAGAGTACTTAATATTTATTTGGTGACACTGTGGCTGCTCCTGAAAGCCTTGCTGCATTGGTCAAAAACTATCATTTGTATATTTATATTAATATTAATTTTACTATAGTATGGGCAGAGGGGGCATAGCTGGTAAATCTGTGCCAGCCTTCCCCAGGTGTGTGTGTGTGTGTGTGTGTGTGTGTGTGTGTGTGTGTGTGTGTGTGTGTGTCTGTGTGAACGATTGTGTGTGTGTGTTTGTAAAAATCAAATCTCAAAGAGTGTGTGCATGTCAGCTACATTGAGCTGGGACACAGAGCACTGGTTTCACAGAGATGGTGGTGAAGGACTTGGCTTGGAACATTTGGCTGAGGACTCAACTCTACAGCTGTGGTCAGTATGGAGTCTTATTTGGGGGTCTATATTAGATCACTGAACACTTAGGTTAAGTGAACGGTGATTAATCGATCCCATGTAAGAGAAAGCTTACAACACTGAACTGTCAGAATAGCGATTTTTTCCAAGGGAAAAAAATCGCTGATCCAAAAAAAAAAAAAAAGTAAGCACATTAAAACATGAGATTAAGTGGGGGGCTTCACCCCCCCACACACACCACCCGCTGTGGGGGGCTGTACCCCCTACAACCCCCCTACTTAAATATACCAACTCCAAGACCATACTACAGTGCTGAAAATGGCAAAGTACCGAAGCGGCCAAGCAAATTCTTTCCCAGGGAAAAAATTCGCTTACATGCCGCTTCGATATTTTGCAGTTTCGGTTTTGTCAGCTTGACCAAGACGCATTTGAAGACATGCATCTTAGGTCTGCTGATAGGAACCCTTATTTGGGGCCTGGTGAGAGAGAGGGAAACCCAGCCCCAGAAAAGAAGTGTGTTCCTTGTGTGCTCTTAAGGGAAATTGTGCTTGTTGCAGTGAGTTGCATCTGGAAATACTGTGTATATCTGTTTTTGTTCCAAATGAACATCCCTCACTGGTGTCAGTGGTGAGGATTGAGGCTGCCTGATTAGTCTTCCAGAGGAAGGATGTCATGTATGCCACCCAGGTTATGCATGGCAGGTTATGGTCTGATCATGCTGTGCATCAGACATTACTATGACCATACCGGTTAATAGTGAGTACAGTCATCATTACATGCAGAGGTGGAGGAACAGTAACAAGAAAGTCAAACACTGTAACAGAAGCATAGCTTGCTCAACATTTGCTGGTACCATGAATCAGCACCCTACCCCCTTAGCCCTTCAGGTGAAGAAGAAAAAAAGGCACTACACTGTATCTGTATTAAGCCTAGATCAGCTTATTACAGACCTCTGCCCCCACCTTTTCTGCCCAGTCATTCAAGTCCTGTTTCTTTTCCCTGCCACCACCTCTCCCCCTTTTATTAAAATAAATACATAAATAAATAAATAAATATTCTTATAATCTCTAGTAAACTGTTTGCTACAAGTGTCGCAAGCAGTTGCGACAGTTTATACATTGACTACACTGAGTGCTGCGGCACTAATGTTTTAGTTAAAAAAAAGTCTAATAATTGTAGCACACTGTTTGCTACAAATGTGGCAAACAGTTGATAGAGTTTATACCCTGCCTGCATGGAGTGCTACAGTGGTCAGGTTTTGGTTAAAAAAAAAATCTTAAAAATTGTACATACCAAAATTGTTGCTTGCATGTGTAGAGTGCTACGGCACTCAGATTTTATTTATTTTTATTTATTTATTTAACATTTCTTTACCAGGAAAGTCCGACTGGACACAGGTCCTTTTTTAGCAGAGGCCCGAGGAGAAAAGCTCCATGAGTAACAGTAAATTTTCATGCACACATTACAATAATCAATAAAATATAAAGTAAACAAAATGTAGTATACATAAGAACAAACACATTTGTTACATCTTGACAACAAAACCTGGGCTTTAAACATCTAGAACTATTTGTAGGTAAGACTTATGTCAAGATATAAGGTTAAGACAGGTTGGTAGGAACAGAGGATTAAACACCGGGGAGACGTTGGATATATTTTGGGTATACTGTGATGTATCAGAGCACTCATGAGGGGTTAGTACAGGAACATAGCCACTTATTATTTAGATAAGCTTTAAGTGATGGCAGTTGTTAGTGGATGAAGTTGAGAGAATGGAGTTAGGAAGGACGTTCCATATATGAGATGTATAGTTGGAAAATAAAGATTCTCCTGCAGTGTTGTTGGCCTTGGAGATGGTGAGTAAGTTTTTGTTGTTAGAGCGAAGTGGTCTGCTGGAATTGTAAGGAAGGATGAGATTTTGTAGTACAGGGGTTCTAGTTGGTTGTGTTACAAATTTGTGAGTTAGAGAGAGTTGGTTGTAAAAAATAATGTTGTGAAGCTCAAGCCAGTCTAGTATCCTTAAAGCTGTACAATGATGTGTTCTATATATGGCAGTCAGATGCAAACTTAGCAATTTTATTACAACATGCTTCTAGCTTAGATAAGTCAGTTTTCCTTAGATAAATTAAAATTAGAGAGGCATATAGTACAGTGTAGAGCAGATGGGTTTGTGCTAATGTAATTTTGGCCATTGTGGTCAAGAACCTTTTGTGTCTATAAAGACTTCCAGGTTTCTTATGGACTTTTTTTATAGTTAGGGAGACATGCAAGTCAAATTTTAGGGTATTGACTATTTCCACTCCAAGAAGCTTTGTATGGGTTGTTGGGGAGATCACAGTATTGTCTTTGGCTATTAGTTAAAAATATTCTTCCTAACTTTTAAACTATAGCAAACTGTTTGCTATAATGTAGCAAGTAATTGCTACAGTTTAAACCACACACTGAGCGCTACAGTGCTCAGGTTTGACTGTTAACACAATACCGGCTTAAAGAAAGAGAGATGGAAATCAGCTGCTCATGACCCTAGCACTTTGCACCTGGGGCAGTTGTCCCTCTCACCCCATCCCAGCTATGCTACTGCACCGTGATATGGGATAGGGTCATGGAATGTAAACATGCTAGCCACATAATCTGGGAGATTGTGGGAAGTCGGGATCACATCCTCCACTGGTGGGGTCAAGCTGCCACACTGCAGTCATTGGTGACATTCACTGTCTTGATTTGCAGTGTTGGGGCTTGATGTGGCCTGTGGCAGGAAAGTTCTAGATCTATAGGACCATGTACTGCCTCCATGATAGGGCATATTGTGTGTTGATCTTAATAAGTAACATTAACAATGACCTAATTGATGTCCACAACAGGAAATGACAGGCTTTGTACCCACAGACCACAAGGGGAATAATAGAACTATGGAAATGTGTCCATGCAGCCAATGGGTGTATCCCAGGTGTTGAGCTGGAGAAGCATTGTTGCCATCAACCTGGATGTCCACTGGCAATAATGATGACTTCTTGTCAGTGTTGTCCAAAGTCTGGATTGAGATATTCTGTGGTTAACCTCCCTCCATCCAGACCCTCCAACAGCCATGAAAGACATGGTCTTTGGAAACAGACCAAAAGCAGTTGCAGTGTGTCAGTAATGGAATACCTGCTTCTGTGATGTTCAGCACCTTCTGGCACTGCTCATGGAATCAGACAACTTGCAGGCACTGCACATCAGGCCACTTAGAGTGCAACTGACCTATATCATTGGCCACCCACACAAGTAATTGCAGAGTTTGCTGCCATATAAAGTGTTCTGGCAGCCAACCTTGCCAGCACCCTACCCTATCCCCATCCAGGTGTTTCCTTTCTTAGGTGTCATTCCCCTTTCCATGTTCATTCCCTATCACCACTTGTCCATCCTCTGCATGTCTACATTCAGAAATGCCTTCCCTGTCTGTCTGAGTATGTGTTCTGTGTTTGTGTACCTGCCCCTACTACCTGCCCTTCTCTCTCTATGGCATCCATAGTCATTCCTTATATCCTTTGCCACCTACCCAGCTTTTGTTAATCCTGCAAAATGAACTGTTTTTTGCCAAAATAATAGTAAGTAAATAAACAAGCATAAATAAATAAGTTAAATTATCTTTCATAACTTATGATTATTCTTGTACATTTTCCTCTGCTTGTTGTTCTCCTCCTCTCACCTTCATACTGATGACTGACCCCATTTCCTTCCCATTTATATGAAGCGCAGGCTTGTTACTTTGCTGTGTACACACATTAGTCTATCTGATGGCAGCTATGTTTCTCTTCTTATGCTGGATGAGAGCAAGGTACAGCTGTATGGCATTACAATGAGTTTGAGAGCACACATTGACAACCATGGTAGCCTACCTTCATTGTGATATCCATCATGTCAATTACACACCCAGCTGTAGCCCTGCTCCAGCCATTGAGCAGCCTTGCACTGCTTATCCTGCTGTTGATGTGCCTCTCATTAATTATCTGTCTCTTTGCTTGGATTGCTCGTGCCATTCAGTGTGTAATGAATGTCTGATTAGTGCAGTGGCTCTTTCCTCAGTTGCTCAGTGACATCTTGATAAATTGACACTATACAGTTTATGGATTGCAGCCCTCAGTTTCATGTCTTGTTTACATCATTTTATGCTTTCAGAAGGGTAGATTGCTAATGGGAATATCTCCCAAGTTTTTTTATGGCATGGAGTTAGCATTTCATTCAGTCTGCTTTACAAGTTAATCTGATGTTTTCATTTTCAAAATGAGGAAAAGGATACTTACCATTCCCTTCATGGTAGCTGCATTCTTAGCTTTTGCAGTGAAAGGACTAAAGAAAGTGTAAAAATAGATGGCTCACTTTTGGCTCCTTTTGGATAATGACATGTTTGTGACACTGCTGCCTTGTGGTACAGAAAAAGCATGAGAACTTTGCTAGTCTTGGCTCCATTTGAGGAATAAGTACATTCTTAACTGAAAATGATGGTGTATTGGGATTTGCTGTACAGCCGCAAAAAACACTGCGCACTTTCATGAAATACTATGTCTTAGAATTAAGCAATAAGACCTCTCTATCCTTCAACATCTCTATGAAAATTAAACCACTTTTAACACTAAGAAAAAATTACAAATATGTAAATAAATAATAACTAAATAAATAAGTGATGCATTGATGCTTACAGCAGGTAGGTAACAGTGCAAGTTGTACAACTAAAAAGAAGGGAAGAAAACAGTCCTATGATACAGAGAGAAAACATCCATTTGAAGCACTTATGGCCCATGTTCATATAGTAATTCAGGTGTCACAGGACAGGTCATGGGGAAGGGAGTGGCAGTTGCATGTTTGCCTTAATATGCAGACATGGTTTCCCTGTTTTGTACACTAGCATATCTCTTGGGCAGCCAAGTACCATGAAATGAGGGAAAGGCATTCCCAGAAGTATATCCAGGGCCATTAAACGATGCTGGATACCACTGGAGCAATTGCATATTTGCTGTGGGTGGAGTGAGGAATGAGAATAAGGTACACAGACCTGCAAGAATCCTGCCATATGGAGTGGATGGAATTCTTCCAAACATCCACCTCACCAACAGACTTATAAGTAGGTACGGGTCTACTTTCATAGACCGAACGTACGAATCGCCGACACACATGTTCCCGACCCCAAACAACCGAAAACACACCACACCAACAACTCAACATACCAAACACCACAACACCGACACAAAAAACGCCAACTACACATTGCACACAACAACATATCCACTAACCGTAACCTAAACCCTAACCCTAACTCACTTAACACACCTCTAAACCTCAACACCGTCACTATCGCACACTCACCCTACCTGCACCCTAACCCTAACTCACTTAACCCACCCCTAAACCTCAACACCGTCACTACCGCACACTTACCCTACCTGCACCCTAACCCTAACTCACTTAACCCACCTATGCAGCCCGTCACTATCGCACACTCACTCCACCCGCATTCTAACACTGACACACTCAACACTACCCTACACTGCTCTACGTCACTTCCACACACTTACCTCACCGGAACCCTTAGTCCGACACCACCGCACACTCACCTTTCCCACACCCTATCCTAAAATCCCTCACTATCGTACACTTACCTGTCCGCTCCCCAATACTACATCTTTCACTTTCGCACACTTACCGTATCGCGCTCACACGCTGTCGTTGTCGGTCTCTCAGCCGTCGGGATATCGCGTTTTCGGTAACCTACCTGTTCGGGCGTTCCGTCTCGGTCTTCCGGGTGTCGGTGACGTGGCGCTTCGGTCTATGAAAGTAGACCCGTAGGTACATATATGAGCAAATGGGGAAACAGTCACAACAGATCAAAAATGGAACACTGTAGTTGGCACAAATGAAGAAAACTGTACTTGCCCATTAGCAAAGAGGGTGGGTTCATATCTCTGATGCCTGGATTGATTAGCACGTTGAACCCTGAGGAATGGCCAAAAAGAAGGCAGTCTACTTTTCTTTCTGGTGTGAGGTGGTACTAGGGTTTGGAAGTAGCATGCTGCCTGTTTTGGACATTGGTGAACAGATTACCTAAACGAACGTCAGAAGCTTGACGCATCAAGAAAAATGAGAAGAATGCAGTCTGTGCAGATACAAGGTAATTGATGACATGACCAAGGATTGCTTTTCTAAGTGCTTTGCTATGAGCAGAAGCACAATGCGCATGAAACAGAACATTCTGTTTCGCTGAGACATCATAATTTCATCTGCCTGATTATGGAAAGTTCTTATGACATGAACTCTTGAGATATTCCTTTTTGATGAAGACTTATAGCCCCATGTTTGCCTTTGGTTTGTAAATATCTAGTTACTCTACCTTTTTGTTATATCCTTCTAATAATGGTTGTAGTTCCTGCTTATAGTCAGAATCAGTCTTTTAGGTTCCTGTTATGCTATCGGTGTAAGAATGCTATATAATACCTAAGAATAAATGCTGCTGTTTAACTGCAGAAGCTTCTGACCACACTGATTTTTTAAATCGGCTTACCCTGAGGTTGACTAGGGAATAAATCAGGATAGCACTTCAGAAAATACTGAAAGATGTAGGCATAGATCTGCTTAATACCTTTAGGAAGCTGAGAGATAAAAAAAAAACATTGCTGCTAATATGTCTGATAGTTCTAGTCCCACTACCAGGAGTATACACTTGGGAAGTTACATGGCGCATAATCTGGCAGTTGTCTGTAGGCTGCAGGCCTAAAGGGCATTATAGTTTAGGTCATCAAAAAAAAAGGAAGGAGGAATGAAACTAGGACTGAGACTTGGAGCATCAGATAGTACAAGGAAAACATTAACCATTTTTAATAAACTTTTATCTGTGATGAGTCCTTCAAAACCTCCCGTCATTTTTGTAAATGTTTATTTTGCCCAATACTTAAATTTAATGTGGAGGACCTGGTCCAAGAAAAATATCAAGATGATATTCTTACCATATTAGGTGATGTCCTTCTATTCATATGCTGCATTATTCATCACATAAGGGAGTCCACCTCTGGCTGACTTGTATGTCCAGCCAGTATCCAAAAGTCCACATGCTACTGTGAGGTACATGCTACACTGCACAACATCACCTGTATGTTGACCATAAAGAGACATCAGGTATAAACTGGATGTCAGCATGCACCTACCTCAGAACTTTTTTGCCATCTGTCTGATCACCTGCTCCAGATGTTTCTCGCCAGAACAGTTGTGTACCAGTTACCAGATAAGTACCCATTTATGTTTTTTTCTTCATAGATTTTTGCTGCTACTTGTTTACTGGGTTTTCATGTCAGCTAGGAAAGGCAAGTGTCAGTGTGGAAAGCAGATTCCACATAAAGATGCCCACAGTCTTTGCCTTTTCTGTCTAGGCCCAGACCACAACCACACCGAGTGCGCTATTTGCAAGTCCTTCATCCCTAAGACCCTCAGGAGTCATATAGCATCTCTTAAACTATACTTATAAAACCAGTGCCTTAAGCACCTAGCACAGGAGATGGACGTGACGTTGGGTCATTTGGAGGAGCCATTACCGAAAAAGGCCAAGAAATCACAGCCTGAACTTACAGCGCCCTCTCTTCTGGTTGTTTCTCCTGAGGCCAATGTAGGCTAGAGGTGGTGGATGTACCTTCAGTGGATACCACAGGGGAAGCCCAGAAGAAGTCCACTGGCATGTCCACGAGGGAAGTGCTGCTGGCGTCTGAGCCAGGCAAAAATGGTGAACCCAGGCTTCTTATCTCCAAAGGCCCTCGGGGCGTCACACAAATTACTGTGAATGAAGATGTGCTTACAGATATCATCGAAAGTAGGCTGAAGTCGGGCCCTTCCACCATTTACCATATGGAAGACCCTAAAAAGAAGAACACTAAAAACAAAACATGTTTCTACTGCTCCACCACAGCAGCATCCTGATTGGCAAGCTTTTTCTCAAAGCCTCTTTAATGCCTTCATGGCCCTTCACCAGTCTTCTCCTTCTCTTTCTCTGCCAGCCTTTTCAACATCTACTACTTTTAAAAGGACAGCTGTTAACACCTCTTCAGAAGAGGAGGATTATTCTAGAGACGAGTCTTTGGCCTACTCCATACAGGAGAAATCTAATGGTACAGATTCCCCAGGGGGATATTTCATTTTCAGAGACCATTCTCAAAATGAAAGATTTTTTTCAAGTGGGACTGTTCTCAAGTTTCAGACATAAAGAAGAGGTATTATGACCTCTTGCAGATGGAAGAGGTCATAGTACTTCAAGAATAAATTGTGGATTGCCCATCTCCTTCTGCAATCCCTCCAGTCCTATCTGCCTTTCTGGATGCCTTCTTGGCTGCTTCCCAATGTACAGACTCTTAGCTTCCTACCCCTAAGTGTCATGACAGGTTC
The DNA here is from genome assembly GCF_019279795.1 of Protopterus annectens. Classification (NCBI taxonomy): domain Eukaryota; kingdom Metazoa; phylum Chordata; order Ceratodontiformes; family Protopteridae; genus Protopterus; species Protopterus annectens. The sequence goes on along the minus strand of NC_056747.1, from coordinate 647,723,190 downwards.
TATAAGGTACCTGAGGACACCGAATTTCTATTCAAGGCTCCTTCTGCTGACCTGGCTACCATATCTGTTTATGGGGAGAAGGCTTTCAAATTGCTCCCATCCACTTCCTTGATACCCTCTGATAGGGTGAGTAAGGCTATTGAACGTTTTGGGGAAAAAGATTTACACCTCTGCCACTTTAGCCTTCTGGGCAATTTATTATCAGACCCACATGGCAAAGTACTCCATGGGTCTTCTTGCTGATACAGGGAATCTTTTAGCAGACATCCCAGATTTCCCAGCTAAATCTCAATAGGCAACTATCCTCAGTTCATCTGCACAAGTGATTAGCCACTCTATCAAGTGCAGTTATGATGCTGCTGATGCATCTGCTAGGGCAGCTGCCACTGGCTCTGTCCTAAGATGATACTCTTGGTTCAGGCTACAGTCTTTGCTTGAAGACTTCAAGGCCAAATTTTGGATGCACCCCTAGATAACCAAGCCTTATTTGGTAGTTCAGCAGCAGAACTCTTCAAAACTTTACAGGAGAAACAGAAAGAGGTACAGGACCTTACAAATGTTCTTGTATCTCCAGTACCATGGTTCCAAAGGAGTTACCCAGTTAAGACTGCCTTTGTAAGGAAACCATTCCTGTCCTCTTCTTCTAAAACTAAGAGGGGACCTAGAAAGCCAGCTTCTTCTAAGTTTGCTCCAGCCACTCCTTTCAGTCCCAACCTAAGCCAGGTAGCCTGTGACTACCAGCCTCCAGGGCCATCCACTCCCATGTCTCTTCATCTCAATCTATCTCTTGCTGCTTGGAAACTGATCACCCAGGACTCATGGGTCCTCTGCATCATCAACACAGGGTATTTCATGGTCTGGGAAAAATATCATTCAGAGGCATCCCACCACCCTCCAAAGATCAGCTGAGCTTCTTTCCTCAGGTTGTCTCAGACCTGCTCTCTCAGGAGGCTATCCAAGAGGTTCCCATTTCCCAGCTAGGAAGGGATTTTTTACTCCAGGATGTTCTTGGTTCCTAGGAATGATGGCTCTTGGAGACCCATCCTGGACCTTTCCCATTTAAACACCTTTCTCAAAGTCCCATCTTTTTGTATGTTGACTTTGCCTTCCCTTCTCCTTCTTCCCCAGGTGTTTGTGGTGTCTTTAGACATAAAAGATGCTTATCTTCACATCCCCATTTACCTGCACTTCAGGAGATTTTTACAGTTTTCTGTTGCTTCCTTGCATTTTCAGTTTTTTGCTTTGCCCTTTGGTCTCTCTACATCACCAAGGGTTTTCACAAAATGCTTGGTTCTTGTCCTAACATTCTGCAGAAAGCAGGGTATTCAAATCTTCCCTTACATCAATGACCTTTGATTCAGGCACAGTCCCCAGGACTTCTTCAGGAAAATCTTTCCTTCACTAACTTCCAGAAGTCCTCTCTCACCACTTCGTAAGATCACATTTTTCTGGGATACGGGATTCAGACAGACAAAATATTAGCCTCCCTACCCACAGAGAAGGTGCTGTTCTTGACCTCCTATTTTCAGAGCATCCTTCCCTTACAGTCATTGTCAGCCAGGGACTTCCTACGTCTCCTAGGGTATATGGCATCCACCATCCCCATGATACCCTTAGCAAAACTAACACATGAGGAAGTTTCAATGGTATCCTTTAGAATTGTTCATCCCACTCCTTCCTTGCATAAGAAGGGAACTAGATTGGTAAATCCTACAGATTACCAAAAACCCTGGTCTGCCTTTACAACCACCCCTTCTTCCCTGGAGCTATTCACAGATGCTTCAGATACATGTTGGGGTGCAACTATTCAAGCCTGGAGGGTCAGAGATGTTTGGTCTCCCAAATAGGCACAGGATTACATCAATGTAAAGGAGATGAGGACCCTAGTTTATGCCCTTCAAATCTTCAAATGCATTCTAGTTCTGGGAGTACTGAGATGGTTCACAGACAACACCACAGCTCTTTAGTACATCAACAAGCATGGGGGTATGAAGTCTTACATTCTATGCAGACTAACCATACTCACCTGGGAATTAGCCTTACAAAGCCAAATTACCCTTCAGGTGGTTTACCTCCTCTCTGCTCAGAATATAGTGGCAGACTCTTTAAGCAGGTCCATGACCCATAGGAATGCTTTTCTAGACCTAATCCATCACTGGGATACATCTTAGGTAGATGTCTTTGCCTCCTCCATGAACAGACAGCTTCCACAATTTTGTGTTAGAATCCCACATCCCCTGGTCTGGAAAGTGGACGTGCTGCTTTCTCTTGGAAGGAGATGTTTCTGTATGCAGACCCCCCCCCCCCCCGCACCTCTCCTACAAAAGGTCCTACTGAAGATTTAGCAGAATCAGACAAATATTTTGTTGGTGACTCCTTTTGGCCAAGGCACTGCTGGTTCCCCCTTCTCCTGCCCCTAGCCAGGGGCAATCACCACAAGTTACCCCACAGGATGGATCTACTCACACAGGACAATGGGACCCAAGTACATTCAAAACTGTCAATCCTGAACCTGACATTGTGGGTGACAGGGTTTTAATCCCTTATAGATACCTATTTCCAGGGGACATGCTACAAGTTCTGCAAGAGGCCAGAAAACCCACTACTAGGAAATCCTATATTTCCAGATGGAAAAGGTTTTCCATCTGGTGTTGCAAAAAGGACCTACAACCACTGTCAATTGATGTTCATGTGGTGTTGTCCTATCTGTGTGAATTAATGAGGGCTGCGATGTCCTACTCTTTGGTAAAGACTCACCTTTCAGCTATCTCTGCTTATCTGCCTATGTCTCTATCATTAGCCTCCATGTTACAGGTGAAATTGTTTCTAAAAGGCGTCCTTCATATCAGACCACCAAGGAAACCAATACCTCCTCCTTGGGATCTCAATTTTGTGTTTGTCCAATCCCCCCTTCACTGTCTTTCATAGAGACAGGGTTTCCCTATGTACTAACCCTTCCTTTATGCCCAAAGTGTTAAATCTATCTCATGCTGCTTGGAAACTGATCACCCAGGACTCTTGGATCCTCTCCATCATCAAGACAGGGTATCAGTCCATTAACCTACCTACCTTTTTTTCATCCCTTCAGTGTTCCATTGAAAGAATCTTGCACACCCTGGATGTGCACAGACAGCTCAGATACTATCTTGACAAAACTAAACTTATACGTAAGACTGAATGATGTTTACTTCTCACTACCCAAGAGCTCTGGGTCAATCAGTTTCCATGCAAACTATTTCCAACTGGATTTCTAAAGCTATTTCCTTTTGCTATTTGTCTAATGGTAAGAGTCTTACGTCTCCAGTGACGGCTCACTCTGCAAGAGCAGTCTCTTCCTCAGGGGCATTCTTTAAAGGTTTGGACACTGGCTTTATCCTGGAGGCAGCCACCTGGTCCTCTGTCCATACTTTCACTAAACATTACAAGCTTGACATCATTTCCAGGTCCAGAGCTGGGTTTGCCACAACAATTCTACTTGGATTTGTAGAAAAACTATCTGCTAATTCTCATCCCAACCTGTCCCAAGCTTGAGCTTTGGCATTCTCCCTTATGTGACGAATACTGCAGCATATAAATAGAAGGACATAGAATAGTTGTGTAAAATTGTACCATAACCATAGATGTCCTTCTTTTCTATATGCTGCAGTATTGCTCTCCACCCTGCCTTTCCCCTGATGCTTGCCTAGTTTTTTTCCCCGCTGATATGTTTCTCAACTAGGGTTTCAGGCTGGTGCTGAGCAGCATACAGTTCTGAGGTAGGTGCGTGCAAATATCCACTTGATACCCAATTTCTCATTATGGCTGACATACGCATGATGTTTTGTGGCATAGCACATACCTCGCAGTAGCATGCAGATTCTTGCATACTGGCGGACATATGGATCAGCCGGAGGTGGACTCCCTTATGTGATGAATACTGCAGCATATAGAAGAAAAGGGCATCTATGGTTATGGTAAGATTTTACACAACTATTCTATCTTGCTCGATAATTGTCATCATTCATCCCATTCCTCTTCTCTTCCAAGGAAGCAGTTGCACAGTTACAACAGTATAACCTAGTGTATTGTGTGAAACAGCGATGGATTATGTTTTTGTTATACATCTATGTAGTTTCAGTGTCTGTATTCTTTTACTTGTCGTCTGTCACCTGTATGTTCATGCTCAGGATTTTACTTTTTCGACTTCTGGGACTGGGAAAACCAGCTTCATTCAGTGGTTTTACAGACAATGATGCTGTTTCTTCCTTTAACATTTATTTAAGAACATTATGACAATCATTTATGAAAAGGTATTTGATTATTTGTGGCCAGCATCATTATAAACTGCTTAAAAGAAATACTGCCTAATAATGACCTTCATTCATTGTCTTGGTTTTGGGTCTCTGAACAGTTGTCTTATGTGTTTTTTTTTCCCTAGCATTTCTTGACTCAGCACTCTCTCCCAGTCTCTTGTTTAGTTTATACTCATGAGCTGAGTTAGAAAATGGTCCCAGGGGCTCAGCCTATTTAAAAGGCCTTACTTAACAAACAAAAAACAAATGACTAAACACTGAAGTGTTAGGGCTAAAGAGTAAAGGACATCTAGTAAAATTAGAAAACATAGTGGGTACATTATTTTAATATCTGTGCTACAAATAAATGGCTAAGAACTTAATGTATTTTGTTTCAGCATATAGCAGCAGCAGATGTTGGACAAGGTCTGATGTACTTTGGACAGTCCATTGATGGTGGTTTCGATGTCACATCTGATGGTTTAGATGATATTGCTGTAGGAGCATATGGAAATCTGATAGTATTAAGGTAAGGTCTCCCACTTTCTTCTTGTATCTGATATGAAAGCAAGCAGTTGAATTAGAAAGTACATTGTAATAGACTTCAGATTTATTGACAAAGACTTCCCATTCTGAATTTGATATCACTTGACAGTATTTCATACTATTATAGCTAGTGCCCTGTGGTATCTGCAAAGAGTAAATAATAATTTTGTATTGCTTTTAATCTCACTAGTTACATGGGATTGGACAGGGTCTACATTAAGGCAAAGAGAGTTGCATTCATTTTCGTACTGTGTAATTCACTTTTTCTGAAGCATAGAAGGGTATCAACCAATACAGATGCTAGCTACTGTAGTCTCTTGTGATTAGAGCATTGAACAGTTAGCCTGGAGGTTTCATGATGTACGCTTGCACACCTGCTCTGAGATACTAGACAACTTATTTAGCCTCCCTACACATGTGAAAAGTCAGTCTCTGTTCTTAAAGTCAATCTAGCTATCAAAAAAGAAAATTTACATAAATTATGACCATATCTAAGCAAATTTATTATTACTGTATGTACAAGAGCTTAATACAAGCAAAGATTTTCACTTATAAACTAATATAGCTCACTCCCCTATACATGTTTGCAATAAAATTAAAAAAACAAGTAATCTCTGTGGTATCCCTTAAGTCTCAAACAACCCACTATACAGGCAGAGTGGGTCAAAACAAAACAGTTTAAGAAACTTCTCTGTGTAGAAGTTTTTCTATTCCTGTATGTCTAGTTATTCACTACATATTGCCTTTTAAATAGACTCATCTCCTAAAACATGTTATTTTATTAGAAAAAACAACAGTGTAAGAAATATAATGTCTTTGATAAATCAGATTTTGTTTAATCATAATTCATTCAATATTAAGTACCACACCATATTTAATTTTATTTCAAGTGCATAAGGTTTAAATTATTAGGACATTTAGTAAGTAAGGCAGTAACAGCTCAAATATCACACTAATAAGGATGGAGGAAGGGATTTGAATTTAACATGTATACCAATACACTGTTTTACAACTAAATAAACCACTCCCATACCTGTTAACAAGTACGTATATTAGAAAGTTTGAGATGAAATGATCGTTCTGTTCATTTTTTGTTTTGTTTGGATTGCTTGTTGGTGTGCTTAATAAAGGGTTTTTGACTGGAAACAGACTGTCTACCCTGCTTGGATTGCTTCTGAATACCTAAAAGAGTTAATAATTCTGTATAATATTAATAATATTTCAAAATAAGCTTTTTATTTTTTTTATTTAGGATGTTTTTAAGTTCACTACTTCTAGGATAATTTTTCTGATTTTTCTCCTTTTTAATACATAGTGATTAACTAGACATACAGGAATTGAAAAACTTCAACACAGAAAAGTTTCTAACACTTTTTTTAAAATAAAATTGCCTGTTTTAGGAGAAGAGCCTAGTTAAAAGTCAAGATGAAATAAGTGTCCCCCCGCCCATCATGTTGTCTTTGCAATGGTTTACTATCAAAAGCTTGACATTCACTATACTGAATGGCAGTTGATGGAAAGTACAATTTCAAAGATGCACAATATTAAGCAAGAATACTACAAATTCATAACAACAACTGTATTGCGTGATTCGTTATTATGAGTTCAGCATTGTGAATGGGGATCATGGTACAGTGCAGGTCAGGGGGTTTTACCCTTTTCCTGACTATAGTGTGATCTCAGAGTTGCTGTATATAATTTGCAGGGGATGTGGAGGGCACAGCCCCCCACATGGGGAGTTCATGGGGGCTTGCCATCCTACAAAACAGTAAAAACCTGTGCTGTAGAAGTGAGATTCTAACGACACATTAAACTGAATATCCTGGGTGTCTGACGTCAACTTCTGCTCTGTCGAATAACGTCGACTGTGGACATCGGAGACAGGATATTCGACATGTTGATGTAAAAACATTTTCGTTTTTGACATTTTATTTCTTTGTATTGAACAAATGACAAAGTGCATTTCAAGCATTTGATATATCTAAAGACTTAATACATGTTTCCCTAAGTGGTGAAATAATTTCCCCCTCAGTCGCTACCTTTGACATTGATGTTAGTATCCCTCTTTAGTTTGGTGTCAAGAAACATTCTCTCCCAAATTCCTGGTGCCATTGTTGACCTTAGACTGACAGACCCACAGCATAATGAGCTAACAAGTGCAGGCACAAAACTTGTAGGGGACCATTGTATCATATCAGCAGTCTGACAACCAAAGTTAATAGTCATGGTGCTGCAGCCTGAAAAACTGGTACAGTATTCTTGGTAGCATGAGGGGGTACATCCTGCTTCAGTGTCAGGTGTATCTATGGAACTGAAGTCCAAAAATGAGGACAATCTCTGCCTGTAATGAAAAAGCAGTGGGAGGTTATGCTTTCACACTGGTGTGCTTGAATAGTTCCAGTGTGGATTAGTTAAAGGTAACAAACACATGGTCATCAAAAAGTTAGTGCTTTATCTTTTCTAGTGCATGGAGTATACTGATGAACATACAAGATGTTGGTAATTTAGAAGCATGCTGAGAAGGAAAGCAATAGAAAATAATGTTGCTGTGCCAGAATGATAACAATGAAGGCCATTCCTCTCATGGTCACTATAGGATGGGATGGTTAGACTTCAGTCATCTTTTGAAGTGGATAATTATTAGGATTTTATCTTTTGGTCTCCTTATTTATACAGGTGTCTTCTCTTCATCCCTTTGCCAAGGGTGCTTATATTTCTTGGCATCATTTCTCAAGTTAAGAGAGTCTAGCCAGTTACTGCATCCTTCATTTTGATCCCAGTTGTTTGCTGCCATTCATACTGTTTGGATGTTCTGCCTTATGTTCATTATGGAGAAGTCTTAGCATTTGATACTTAAAAAGTTTAAAGCCATCTAAATATTCCTGTGGTCACCACCAAATATTCCAGGGCCCACACCTGTGCTACCCTTTTTTCTTTTTTTTTTAATTTCTTTTTTTGTTTGTTTGTTTGTGTGACAGCCAGACATTTTGCCAGAACTAAATTATTAAATCTCTGCATCCCTGCTACCTGCAGATAAAGAAGCAAAAAAAAAAAAAAAAAAAAAAAGAAAAAATGAGACTTACCTCAACTCTCTAAAGATGGCAGTGGTTGAAGGTGCCCAGTGTAGGCAGTCCCTCACTTGATTCTGATATTGTTGTAGAGAAATATGAGCGGCTAAGAAAATTAGAGACAATATATTAATCACATTATTTTCTTGCCAAGTCACCATTATGATGATCTCATGTCCTTGGGTGCCTTCAGCTCCTACTTGACTAGTGAGGGGTCAAGCTTATACCCGTCATTAGCCCATAGTGAGAGGCTTGAGACAGATATCCATAACAACTGTCTTAAGGGGTGTATGCTGGGCTGTCTGTCTTTCCTGTATCATGGTGCAGAATCATGTGCATGAACAGATCCATCCATCATCTGTGGAATAGTTCATGTAGGCTTCCTGCCACATGCTTTGCAGTTGCATTCGGGACTATGTAATTTTTCTCCACAGACCTCCACCAACTCTAGCCGGACTCCCTTGCCAGAATTGATGAGTCTGTGTTGGGTCCTCTTTTGCTTTTAACATCTGTGGACAGCCCTAGTCAATAGATATTCACATACATATCAACTGTCCAGATTTTTGCCGCATATTTTGGCCTGTTTCTCATAAAGTTGTGGTTTTCTGGCAAATCACTGTCAAATCATAGAGAACTAAATTCAGAAAATAATGGCAGACCTTTGAGTTTCAGACTAAATACCCTTCAGAAAATTCATGCTAATGCAAAAGCTGTTAGTATATCAACTTTCTAAGTTTGTAAGAACAATATTTAAAAAGGTGTCCCTATTTTTGTTCCTTTGTCCCCCCATTATTTGTGCATCTGTCCAGATTTCTTACTCAAGACGTTTTGAGGTATGGATGTTCAACTCTTTGATGTTTAGTGGGACCTGCCTTTACAGGAGCTAGAGGGCTCCCTTAAGTAACACTGGCCAGATGTTCATCATTCTCACTGCTGCAGTAATCATTAGGCTACTAAACCAGCTAGCTTCCAAAAGCCTTGGCTTCCTCCCACACCTTCATTCTGGCTGCTGATTGGGCAGCCATGTGAAGAGAAATCAGCAATCAGGGTGAATATTTCTTCAGTACATTATTGCCACATCATAAAGAAACAGCTCAGAAGCTTCACAGTAGCAGCAGCTAGCTTTCAGATTTATTTCTGGCAGACAAGTCTCCAATCCAGAATCCTTCCACACAGATATAGTGTCCTTTTAAGAAAAAAAATGTATTTTTAAATATGACTCTTAGCAGTATTTTCCTTTAAGAAAACTGGTAATCTTTGGAATAATGGAAGTTTCCTGCCTGGGTCCACTATTTCTAGGTTATTTAGGAGCTATTTTTCTGAGAAAATATATTGCTTCTGTAAACTCTTGAGTTATTCAACTATAAGCTTAGTGTCAGGAAGTGTTTTATATGAGCAGGGATTAGTACAGGATATGTCAGTGCTTGCATACAGTTTGTGACAAGTACCTGCTATTTTGTCAATCAGACTATGTTTTTGGTAAAAGAGTTTCTGGGGGGGGGGTATTGTACTGCTTATTCATTACTGTGGCAGGGAGCTGTGTATGTGAGTGTACATGTGCTGCTTGTGAACACTTTTTGACAGCTTACCTTCTAACTGACTTGTTCCAGCAAAACACACTGCCTTCGAGACATCCTCCTTGGTTCCAGCATGGATACTTTGCTCCAGCTGTTGCTTCTCCCGCTAAACCTAGAAAGAAAAAACAACTTACCAAAGAACTCTTGCCAACAACACAGGCTCAGTCAATGCCTCTGCCAATAGTAGGCAAATCTGTTCTGGCTGTTTGTCATTCCTCAGACCACTTACTTAACCTGTCTGGCTTCCTCTGGTGTAGACCTTTCAGCCACCATGAACTGGGGTCAGCCATGTCCTCTTTAGCTGTTCCACTGCTTGATCCAGATATTGTTCTGGGTAGCCAGGAAAGGATTCCACTAGACAGGGCAGATGCCCCTTATCTGAGTCAGTCTTCATCCAAACCTTTTCCTATAAAGAAAAAAAAACAACACAGTTCATCTGAAGATATGGTGTCTGTTAGAAAAGATGATTTTCTTACCTTAGCCAGGCAGTTGTCTCAGGCTGTTAACCTGGAGCTCAGAAATCCTTACATGAGAAATATGTCAGAAGATTCTGCCTTAGACAGAGAGAGGGCATCTTCCCTGTAGTTTCCTAAGCCCAAATTTCTGATTCAGAAGAAACTTGGTCTTCACAACCCCCCTTTGAGTATTTTTTCCTTTTCTCAGACAACAGCCAGGATGAATTAGGTCCTTTTATGTGAACAGGTGGATGGTCTCCCTGAACTGAAGAGATATCATGGTATGTAACAAGTAGATATGCCTCATTCCTCTCCCATACCTTCAGTGTTCCAGCCTTGAAGGATGTATTTAATGCTGCCTGCAATAATCCTGGCTCTCAGTCTCCAGTGCCCAAAAGGCGGAATGACTTTACAATGTTTTTAAACTAGCAAACATTTGTTTTGCCACCTAAGATCTCATCCTGTGGCTATATCCACATCTTCACTAGCTGGGGATAGACTTTTGATTTCTTCCAGTTCTCCCCTGTGGACATAGAAGGGAAAGTATTGGACAGATTTGGTAAGAGAATATTTTTTCACTCTACTTTAGTGCATAGAATTCCTAACTATAAGACTCAAAGTATCTTTCTTTCAGATTTCCTTCTTTATAATATTTTCATGAAATATCTCTACAGTTTGCTTGTAATCTCTTTAATCACCTCCCTTTCCATTGTGTTAGTCCAAGTGTCCCATTTTGTGGTCCTCCTGCCTGCCATTAAACTCTCTTCTCTTCATTTTTCTTTCTCCGTTATCCCCTTTATTATTTCCACAACCTGTGCGATAATGGAGTCTTCCTTTGTTTTCCATTTCCTTGTAATGGCTTTTTAGCCACTGTCATTAGAAGAGTCACTAATTGTTTTAAGTTGCTTATCTTATGTTTAAATTTGAATATGAGTTTAGTTAAAAAAATCCGTTTTAATTCTTTCCTTTCTCTCCCTGTAACTGTCTGGTCTACTTTAGTGAGATCATCTTTAAAGTCTGCAAGTATGTCACACACCCAAAAACATGTATCCAGCTTCCCTTACCTCTCTGTCACACCTCCAGCAGTTCATGTTGGACCCTGCATACATATTATGCAGAAGAAAGGGTATACACAAATATTTATGTAGACAGTTCCACCCAAAAGTACAAAATGTTCTTGATTTTCTGGCTTTTCTTGATTCCATACAGCTTTGCTCCCAACGTTTCTCCGTGATATTTGTCAATAGTAATTCACTCCATCTTTTTGTTTTATCATCCACCTGTGTTATCAAGTTATTAAGCAAAGCCCTATAAGCTCCACCTGAGATTCTGTGATTAGAAGCTGTTTCTGATTTTCGTACTCTAAGTTGGTTAAACCACTTCCTGTTTTCCCCGATTTCTCTGTTCTAATTTGATCTTGATGAAGGCTATAAATCCCTCTGTTAACAAATTGTCCTTCTTTTGCAACCCAAAAATCTGTAATTTCTTCCTTTGCTGTAGGTTTCCTTGCCTGTTTAAGTATTTCCAGTATCTAGGTTCTTTTCTCTTGCCCATTCATTCTAATGATGCTACATTCCTGTCCCACCTTGGGCCACTTTTTCGAATCAAATAGGTTGTAGTTCCAACCATCTCTTCATTAGACTTTGTTTCCTAACTGTTTTACATACTATCATAAGCATAAAATTCATCCTCTCTACTTCTGTCCCTATGCCTGTCCTGTTGCCATATTCCTATTCTTCTTGGATTGCAATCCCATTTCCAGTGCAGTTTCACCATTCTTTTGCACTGGGAACAATACTCCATGTGATAAAGCAGACAGCTCAATGTGGCCAGAGCAGCCTCATGTTATCTTTCCAGATCCGGCATGTCAATTCTCCCTTGTTCACATTGGAGAATCAGTTTCTGCCACCCACTTTGATATCTTCCCTCTCCATACAAATGATCATAATTCTCTATTAATGCCTTCTCAAAGTCTCCTCTCAGGTACCACAGATACAAAGAAGTAAGCTTATGCTACATATTATACCAAGAGTACATGATATATTTTCTAAGCCAGAACCTTACTGTCTAAATCCATGTACATCATGTTATGGATGCTAAGATACTGCAAAATCATAATTTGAATTTCTAACCACATTTTTCACTTGCTTGTTTAATCCCCAGCTGTATTCTTACTTCCAGATATCTTATTTGTATGTGCCCCATACATGGAGATATGCTTGCTCTAAATCAAATGTGGGAACATAATTTAGTACTGTGTCTTGCACCGCTGTGGTTTCTGTAGTAACAGGTATGAGACCAAAAGAATGAGCAGTACATGCCCTAATTTTTCAAAGTCTTCCAATTTTCATCAAACAAAATTAAAACAGAGCATAAAGATCATTGAGTCGGGAGAGAAAGTGGAAGAAAGTAACCATGTAGATGAAATTTATACATCTTTAGTGGTCAATATATCAGGGTTTCCTTCGAGTAAAGAACAAGTTCAAGTACTAGATAAAGGGTTAACTTTTATACCTTCCCTTTGCTCAGGACTGAGCGAATTTGTTCTAGATATAAACTACTTTGGAAGAAATATCACATTACAGAATATCTTTGAGAATAATGAGACACGAGTTAAGCTTCCCTATAAGAAACCTAGTACCTTTTACCTGTGAACCACCCGGCAGTGGAACTGTTTATTCATTTATGTAAAAATGTGAAGTAGCTACTCTAAGGTAAGAACACAGCAATAAGCATTTTCATTGCTTGACTTTTGGTGAAAGAAGAGCCCTACATCAGTTAGCTGAAAGGGATGATATTGTGATTAAACCAGCTGACAGTGGTGGAGCAATAGTTGTGATGGATTCCGCCCAGTATCAAACTAAGAAGGAGGAAATGCTGTATGGTCCTAGGATATATAGAAAGGTGTCCAAGAAAGAGATACATAAGGTGATAAATGAAGTATGGAATACTCTTTATGAAATGCTTATGACTAGACAATTGTCTAAAGAGTTGTATGCTTTTTTTGAAGTAACTCATCCTATGATACCATCTATACAGTAAGTGGTTTATCAAAGATTCACAAAAGCAACACAGACCCTCCAATGTGTCCAATTGTGTCAGGAAGAGGGTGGATTACTGAACCTCTGTCTTTATTTATGGAGCAAGAGATAAAAAAGCTCCTACCAAGGGCTACTAACATTCTAAAGGATACTGCCAGTTTCTTGGAGAAATTATATCTAACGATGGATGGGACTGATGTTTTTTCTGACCTGTTATTGGTTACTATGGACATACACAGTTTGTTCACTGCAATACATAATCAGTATGGTATTGAAGCAATTAAACATTTTGCATCTTTGGTTCCCTTGAGCATTGAATTGGTATGTTTACTTCTAGATTTGGTTTTGTCTATGGAATTGACCTCTAGTCACAACGTTGAGGGGTAGCAATGGGCACCCCCTTTGCCAATAGTTATTCCAATTTGGTGTTGGTTCAATGGGAGTCTGAGAATGTTTTGAATGCTGCAAATCCTTGGGACAAGAATTGAATTTTTTTATGGCTGTTTTGTGGATGACATTTTTGTGATATGGAGGGGCAACAACACACAATTATCTGGGTTTGTTGACTACCTTAACGGTACCACCTCATTCTTAGAATTTATAGTTAATGCCTCCAAAGAGGAAATTGAATTATTTTATGTAAGGATATGTTTAAATCCTGATTTGGGCCTAGAAACTTCTGTGTACAGGAAAGAAACATGGAGGAATCATTTTTTACACAAAAGTAGTAGGTTTGTTTTCACCAATGTCAAGGAAAATCAAACCACCTGGATAGCGAGACTATGCACTAGGGATGATGATTTATTTTCAGAACAGGACAAATTGAAACATCATTTCATTAATAGAGGCTATTCTGAGAAGGATACCAGTATGGACTTACATTGGATCAAAGAGATAAGAGAATAGTAGGGATGCCCCATTTATTCCGCTAAAGTGACAGACACAGACTTTAAGTGAGATTTAAGATGAGGCTATAACCCTCATACAATGAGATGTATGCTTACCTATAGCACTGATATTCCACAGATATGTAATGTCATTAGGAAATACTGCCCGGTTCTCACAGAAGATGAAAGATTGAAAAATATAGTAGGTGAAGCCCCAAGGTTTGTGTTTAAAAATAGAAAGAATATTAAGAGATTTTTATGTGGAAAAGATGACTTCCCTAATGAACATAGCAATAACAGTAAGACAGAGGGAACATTTAAGTGTGGAAGATGCAAGGCTTGTGCTTTCATTGATACAGTGAGTGAACTCTTTCTGTCATCCCACCACAGGTCAAATTTATCGATTCAAAGATCATGCTACATGTAACACTAAACATCTTATTTATTTAGCAACCTGCTCCAATTGCCCTGCCTATTATGTAGGGAAGACCAAACGACAATTCAAGGAAAGGATTTTACGTCATCTGCAGGACATACAGAATAAGGTTAAAAGCAATGCTTTGTATAACCATATATTGATGTTTTTGTCATATTCCTTTAAGTTTAAAGCTTTGGATTGGACATTTGAAGATAACAGAGGTGGTGCAATCCAGAACAGAACAGAGACAATAGACGTAAACAGAATTATTAATCTAAGAGCAGATCGTGCTCCAGGTTTTAATGGGATAGTGTCCCTTAAACCCATTCTTAAAAGAAGAAGTCTTTTTAAATGAGTTCTTTTGGTTAAGAACGGAGGCTTGACTTGAATATGCTGTATAACTGGATAGTTTTCTGACAGGCTGAAAAAAAGGCATTGGCCTTGTAAAGATGTAATGACTGGTGGAGATTTCTTTTAATTCGTGAAGAGAGAGCCAATTAACTAGGATCTGAAGAAAGTGATGGCCCAAAATGCTTATCCTGGCGATTTGTTTCTAATAGGCTCTGCATATGTCATACCCATTTTAAATATTTTAATAAAGTTTTTCATTTCGTGCATTGCTTTTAACTGTTTGGTATCCAGAATCGTAAGTGGATTGTCCATGGTGGTACATCCAGGATTCTTTTTATGTAAATGTCAAAGAGATGTTGGCTCTGATCCATGGCTTAGAATTTCTTCATCATCTATGGTCCCTGAGACCTCTTCATATGATTGCAGACAGCATCACAGCAATGTGGTATATAAATATGGGGGGGTAAGGTTGTACCCTCTTTCTGGTTAGCTATATTGACTTGGGAGGTAGCACTTTAACACTCTTTAACCCATCAAGAATCTTACATTCCGTGAGAGCAAAACATAGTGCTAGGCAAGCTGAACAGGGCCTGGACAGACCCGCATGAATAGAAAGTGAATGAGGGGGTCTTCCAGGAATTGATCCAGTTGTGCAGAACACCTCTAATAGTTCTATTTACCTCTTTTCTAAACAGAGAACCGAACAAATTCTGCTCCAGGACTCATTGCAAACAAGTCTGGAAAACAATTGCTCTTTCTTTTCCATGGTTGGGAATGTTCCTTAATGCTTTCCACCCTTTCCCTTGATATCCTGGGTAATTCTGAAAATTCAGAAGGACTCCCCAAAGATCATTTTGGTGACTCCCTTTTAGGACAGGCAACATTGATTCTCCCTTCTTATGGAACTGGCCAAGTACAATTATCACAAGCTTCCTCACAAACTGTTACTACTAGCACAAGACAAGGGGGATTTGATATAGCTCAGTTCAAGCATCTTCACCTAGCTGCCTGGATGATTCAGTTCTGGTTCCTTTTAAGCACCTCTTTCATGAGGACTTGCAGCAGGTATTAAACTAGACAGGAAAACCAGTTCCTAAGAAATCTTTTACTGGTAAGTGGAATACACTTTTCTAGTTGATGCCTAGCTACTAATCAGGGTTCTATTAGGGATTATGTGCCACTGGTGTGCCACTGGTGCTTAAATACTTGTATGAGTTACTATCCTCTGGCCTTTCAATCCCCTATCAATGTGCATCTTGTGGCCATTTCAGCATGTCTCCCTATGGATCCTCTACTTTTTTTGCTGTTATTAGTGAAATGGTCTTAAAACTGCCTGCTCTTTCCTGGGATCTTTAAGCTGGAATAATTAACCATGGCAGCATTTGAACCTACTCATCAAGTATTGTTAAGGCTCATTATGTTAAAAAAAATGTTGCTGTCATTGCTCTGACATCTGCAAGAAGAGTGTCTTGAGTTACAGGTTCTCGTGATGGGGGATCCCTGTCTATCTTCAATAGGGTCTCATTAAGAACGAATGCCTCATTTATGCCCAGAGTTGTTTCAGAATTTAGTTTGAATTAAGTCACCCATCTCCCAGTGTTCTATCCAGATCATCAAAACCAGAAAGAAAGGATTCTACATACCTTAAATGTGCTTAGTTAGCTTTGGTATTATCTTGACAGAACTGAGCCTTTAAAAAAAACAGAGCATCTGTTTTTTTCTTATGGTGGGTCAAAAAAACAACAACCAGTATCAAAACAGACAGTTTTTATGTGGTCATCCTCAGCTATTGCAGTTTGTTATTCCTACCATGGTAAACCAGTTCCAGGCAGTATAAAGGCTCATTCTATTAGAACCTTGGATTTTTCAATGCCTTTTTGGAAAGGTTCGACTTTAAACGTGGTCCTTGATGCATACTTTTGCAAGGCATTACAAGCTGGATTCTTGTAATAGTTCCAGGACAGGTTTTGCTAGGACCATTCTCCTGGGGCTCCTGGATTCCTATCCTTCCTCCTCTCAAGTTGGATAGTGTTGCTCATCCTCTGTTATCATAGAAGATGAAGAGGTGTGGTAGTTTACTTATATGCTTTATTACATAGAAACATAACAGGATGGATAGCAGTAGCATAAAATATAATCAAACTGATTAACTGACAGACTAACACATACATGCATGCTTACATCTCAACAGCTCTGTGCAAAATGGCAGTCTAGCTTGTACTTGCTCAGTATTTATAAACATGCAAGCCCATGGAAAGCTTATTAAAGGTACATACACGCATTTTAATCTATATCCTCCCTCTTTAGTGAATTGTCTTACAATAACAATGACATTTGAATAGGCGTGCAGTTATACAGACACTAAGAAATAAACACAACATTCATGTCCAAGTCACCGTGTATCTGTAACATGGTCTGGAAAAGCAACTGGATCTAGTAATGTAGTAGTTACGACTGGGTTTAGCAACAGGGACAGTCATTGGTGAACATTCTGCTTGTGGACACTCGGGAATCTTCTCAGGAACTGGGATATTTACTGGAATGTCCTCTGGAACTGGAACACTGGATGACTTACTCTGAGATCTAGAGTCATTACAGGCTGCAATGCTTGCTCGGACACCAGTACTAAACGCCTAAATTCAACTCCTTGTGATTCCACAGTGTATGATATTGGCTCTGGACAAACACTTTTCATGACTCCAATCTGATCAAAACCTTTTGCTGTCTGCATCCTCACTACCTCCACTTCTTGTAATGGATTGAGCGGTTTGCTGGTCTTATCATAATAGGACTTCTGGGACAAATGCCTTTTCATAAGTTGTGCTTTTACTGCTTTGTTGTTCTTAGTACAGGGAACCAACAAATTGCTACTGATTGGTAGTGTAGTTCTGGTTTGTCTCGACAAAAGTCTGTGAGCAGGTGAACCAAGATGTTTATTACAAGAAACATTTCTGAGATTCAGGAGATTTAGAAAAACATTGCTACTGTCTCTTTCAACTACTCTAGTAATTGTTTCACACTTTGAACTGCATGTTCTGCCAAACCATTTGACTGTGGGTAGTCAGGACTACTTGTAACATGGATAAAGTCCCACTCTTCAGCAAATTTCTTGAACTGTTGGCATGTAAACTGTATAACATTGTCAGAAATAACTTTGTGTGGACTACAAAATGATGCTTCAACTTAGTAATGACAGTACTGGATGTTAGATTAGGAAGCATGTAAATCTCAAGCCAATTAGAATAAGACTCTACCAATATCAAGTAACGCTGACCATTCCCTTTGAAAATGTCTGTAGCTACTGTCAACTAAGGTAGTTCAGGAATCTGCTTTAGCTGAAGTGGTTCTTTCTGTTGATGTGGCTTAGTGTTATTACATACAGAACAAGTTGAAAGTACTCTTTCAATATCCTTTGACATAGAAGGCCAAAATACTAGTCCTCTTGCCCTTCTTTTGGTAGAATCATTTCCTGGGTGGCCACAATACAAGATGGTAATATACTCTTGTTGCAAAGATTTTGGAACAATCACTGTTGGACCTTTCATGATGATACCATTGTCAAACAAAATCTCATCTCTGCAAGGAAAATATGGTTGCAGGTCATGAGGTAAACAAGATTGTCTTGATGATCATCCTCTACTGATAAAATGGTTGAGCTTCTGAAGAATTGGATCTGAAGTTGTGTGACTTCTAAGCTCATCAAGATGTGTGGAAGAAAAAGTTCTCACTTCCATGACTTCAAAATCAGGTTTCTCATTTTCATGCTGTTTAGTGGTATTTTGGGGTGATCTGGATAAATTATCAGCAAGATAAAGAAGTTTGCCTTTTGTGTAGACAAGATTGAAATTATACCTTTTCAATTTCAACATCTGTAAAAGTAGCTGACTCCAAATCCAGCTCCAGACAAGTGACAAGTGGAGTACCTCAGGTTTCATTTCTGGGACCGCTCTTGTTTGGCATCTACTTCTCTGAAGTACAGGCCAACACTAAGGGACTCTGGCTAACAAAGTTCGCAGATGAC
This sequence comes from Protopterus annectens, assembly GCF_019279795.1. NCBI lineage: Eukaryota > Metazoa > Chordata > Ceratodontiformes > Protopteridae > Protopterus > Protopterus annectens. The sequence continues at coordinate 647,704,555 of NC_056747.1, read as the reverse complement.
TGCAAACTGGGAGCAATTACTGAATCCCCAAATGATGTGGATATTCTATAAAAGGGCCTTACAGAAACAAATGCTTGGTGCCAGAGCCATGGGCTCAAGCTCAGTACCAAGAAATGTATAGTTATCCCCTTTGGGAAAAAAACATGTACCCATGAATTACCATATAGGTGGCAGTACACTAAACACCGAAAGTGTGATAAGAGACTTAGGGACACAGGTGGACAGTGGTCTCACATTTGATAACCACATTACCACAACGTTCAAAAAATCCTTCTATGTGGCACACCTCATCACTAAGGGCTTTTCATCCAGAAAAAAGGAGGTCATTGTCCCACTGTACACATCCCTCATTAGACCCATTATAGAATACAATGCCCTGTTTGGTATGTACCACTCAAGGCATCTGCAACAACTAGAAAGGCCACAGAAATACCTCACTAAAAGAATCACAGGCTTAAAGCAAATACCCTATGCTGACCGTCTAAAAAAACTCCACCTATACTCTGTCACATATCGTCTACTCAGAGGCGATCTCTGCTTAACATACAAGGCCGTGTCAAACCCAGAGCTGCTGGACATTATACACTTAAAGAAATCCCAATCTCTCAGAGACACACACTCCAGGGATCTAAACCTTGTCCTCAGAATGAACAAAACCTGCTGGAGGGATAGGTTCCTGACACAGAGACTCCCCAGACTCTAGAATAGACTGACAATGCATGTCAAGCAGAGCACCTCTTTGGCCCTCTTCAAAAGGAGCCTTGATGATTGGATGGTAGATAGGAAATTCACCCTGGGGATCACGTCAGTCACCCTGCTAGACAGGGGTCCAAGAAAGTAAATACTGTGGGAAGAAATAGCCAGGGAACTGTTATGGCTAGGCTTGTATAGGCCCTACCAATAGCCTAGTATCAACCTATGAACCTATGGGTTGCAATCTAGCACAGACTTTCTCAAAATAGTGACTAGAGGTCGGTGATCAGTTTTGATTTGAATAGGTCGGCCATAAATATAATCATGGAACTTCGAACATGCAAACACAATAGCCAAGAGTTATTTCTGTATCTGTGCATACTGCATCTCAGTTTGGATTATAGTTCTGGATGCACAAGCTACTGGTCTACCCTCTTGAAGAATGACTGCACCAAGACCAAACTTTGAAGCATCACAAGAAATAGTTACTGATTTGTGAACATCATAGTATCTTAAAGTAGGTGGGCTGGTAATTCTCTATTTTAGGACATCAAACACTCTTTGGTGTTGTTCTAACCAGGACCAGGATATATCTTTGCATGTCAACTCTCTGAGTGGTGCTGAAAGTTGGCTCAAGTCTGGAATGAACTTGCCTAGATAGTTAACCATGCCAAGAAAACATTGTAGGGCTTGAACATTGTCTGGGGTTGGCATCTCAAGAATTGCTGTTTGATGGAAGGATCTGGATGTAAGCCTAAACTGGTAAACAAATGACCAACATAAGTAACTTCTTGCAGCCTGAATTTGCACTTCTGAGGATTCAGCTTAAGATTCACTTCATGTGCTCTTTCCAGAACTTTCTTGAGGTTTCTATCATGCTCGACTTCACCATTACCTCCTACAAGAATATCATCTAATATAATAGCACACGGATAACCAGAAAAAAATTTGTTCAATCGCACACTGGAAGACTTCCCTTGCAGAATTCATCCCAAATAGCATTCTCAAAAATCTGTACCTGCCAAAAGGAGTACTGAAAGTGGTTATCAATGAAGATTTTTGGTCAAGCAAAATTTGCTAAAATGAACTTTTTGCATCCAAGACAGAAAAAACAGTGGCATTTGGCATAAGAGCAGCAACTTCTTTGACTGTGCACATTGGATGGTTTTAGTGCTTTGTTCAAATCTTATGGATCAATACATATTCTGATATCATATGAACTTTTCTTCTGAGCTACCACCATGGAAGATACCCATTCAGTAGGTTCTTCTATTGGACAAATCACACCTTGCTACACCATTTTGTCTAGCTTGGTTTTGACTCTGTTCTGCATAGCAACTGGAACTTTTCTAGCTGGTCTGACAAGTGGGCTGAGTTCAGGGTCTAACTTCATGGAGTATACAGCTGGGAATTTGCCTAGTTTGTCTTCAAAAAGATCAGCATAAGTATAAAAAATAGTCTGGGCAAAATTAGAACAGTTGTCCTTAAGCTTACATGGTAGACTACCTTATTAAATGAAAGTAGTCCCATTTTCAAACTGTCTCGGAGGCCTAATAATGATTGTACATGCCTTTTGACTATGTAAAATTACAATTCATAGCTGTTCCCAGCAGAGTAACATGAAAGCACTACTGAGCCTTCAGTTTAAATTTCTTCTCCACCATAAGCAACAAGCTTTGCACACTTTGCCAAATCAAGCTTCTTACCAGCACATATTCTAACAAATGTTTCTACTGACATAACATTGCACTTTGAACCTGTATCAACTTTGAGCTCTGTGGGTCTTCCATTAATCCAAACAGTACAAAATACTTCATTCTTTACCCACAGATCTACTGCTCTGACTGTTTTATTAAGCAAAAAGCTAAGCACTTTTCTCTTTTAGATACATGACTGCCACCACAATTACAACAGTTGACTATGAGGATAGGGGAGGGCACATGCTTTGAGTTTGCTGACTCACTGTTGTGCTTCACTGAGACTGTGAGTGCTCTGGAATTTGCTAGAAAGCTACAGGGTTTCCCAGGGACTGCTGCAGGATTCACAGTAGCTGCCATGTGCTTGGGCCTGTTTCTTTTAATCATGTGCTGCATACTGTCAACATTAGCTTTAGAAGATACTGGAAGCATGCATTTCTCAGTTATAAGCATGTTTGTGTGTTTTTCTGTGAACCCATGTATCTGACAAATCTCTATGGCCTTATTCAAAGTTAAATCACTGTCTCAAAGCAAAATCTTTCTTACAGCATCTTTAATGCCACATACAAGTCTGTCTTTTATCAACTCATCCCTTAAATCAGCAAATCTGCATGTTTTAGCCTTATTTCACAAGTCAGTTATATATGCTGCAAAAGTTTCACCAGACTTTTGATCCCTTGTATAAAGTAAGGGCCTTTTCATTGTAATATTCGTTTGGGGTTGCACATTTCTCTAAATTTATATTTTAAGCACCACTATATGGTGGTCGTCCACCTCCCCTGCATACACAGCAGGTGCATAAACAAATTAATGGTCTGTTTCTATGGCTTCTGAACTAACTAAATTAAACAGAATAAATGTCTTTGTATGTGCATCTTTTTCAGAAAATGCTGATTGTATGAAAATATTGTACTGTTGCTCAAACACTCTCCAGTTCTCTGCAATATTATTATCAAATACAAGTTGAGCTGGTCTGTGAAAAAATTCTGCTATGCCAACAAATTATGCTTAAAAACACTGCAAAATGGCCCTTGTAATAATGTACGAATATGCACATACCAGGTATTTGAAATAACATTCAAATGTACAATAAGCGCTTTGAAATACTGTACTTTGCAAAATATGCTTTGAAATTACTGTATTTTGCGAAATAACTGTAGTATAATACTACACAAACTTGCAAACACTTGATACACGTCGGGTATTTCAAATAGCTTTAATTAATGCAAAAAAGTAGCACATAGTGAAAAAATGCGGTTGTTTTCCTTGTTTTATACATTTTATGTGATTTGGACATTGTTTCAAACAATATCTTAACTATTTTGAATATTTTTAGCAATATGTCACAGTTTCAGACATTTCTTTTAACTAGAAATTGTTCTGAGCATTCTGAGTGCTTTGTTTTATATTATTTGAGTAAGAAATCATTTAAGCACATTTTAGTACCAGGAATTCACTTCTGGCCTGTTTTATAAGTCATATGTGCAGTAGGGATGATCCACTTCTCTATATTCCTCCAACATTAACTGAGTGCTTCTTGGTATTGATTCTGGATCCCAGTCTGACACCATGTTGCTCGTCCTCTGTTATCATACAAGACGAACAGGCATGGTAGTTCATTTATAATGCTTTACTACATAGAAACACATCAGGATGGATAAGAGCAACATAAAATATAAACAAACTGATTAACTGACAGACTAACACATACATGCATGTTTACATCTCAACAGCTCTCTACAAAATGGCAGTCTAGACTGCACATGTTTAGTATTTATACACATGTGCAAGCCCATAGTAAGCTTCTTAAAGGTACATATGCACTCTGATCTACAGATAGGTTTTGGTAATCTACCTATACAGCCTAAAGGCTGCTGCAGCAGTGGAACCAATGAACATATTACAGTTGTGTAAGTTGCCCTTACCCAAAACAGTAGATATTTAAATTTCCCACTGCTTGAATAGCCACACCCACCCACCATTCCCTACTTCTGTATATAGTTAGCTGTTGGGATAAACAGTTACTTGTTATTGTATATATTTTTAGGTATTCAAGATGAGTATTCTTCTTCTTTACTTCTGGGTAAGAAAGTAATGAAGAAAGCTTCACTCTGACTGCTGATTTCCCTACACAGGGCTACCCAATCAGCAGTCAGAGTGGAGGTGTGGGAGGGAGCTAGATCTTTTGGAAGCTGGCCATTTGTATTCTGGGCAGCACACAATGCATATAGCCTAAAGATTACTAAAGCAGTGAAGAATTCATACATCTACTGTTACGGGTAAGTACATCCTACACAACTATACTTTCCAGCCTCTGAAAAAGGCTTTGCTGTCCCAGCTTAATTTCTGTTGAGTACATCCCTGGTTGCTAGGGCCTTGTTGCTTTACCCCAATTTATGCATTATATCTATATATATATATATATATATATTATACATTTAACAGTTACAAGTCTGGAAGGTGTTGAGGCTCAGCAGAACAAGGATCCCTTATCTCTGAGACAGATAAGGACAGTGAAGTTTCTTCTCACTACTTACATATGCCACCTCCCCTTTAGGAAAATTGTCAGACTAATGAAGTCCTCCATGAGCTGGTTTGTACTTCCCCAAAATTAACCCCAGAAATACCTTTATCAGTATCAGAATAGGTACAGCAAGAAAAACTGGTACATCCCCCAGTGAATTTTATCCTGAAGGATAGTATCTGTACTTAGAAAGCATTCATACTGTGCTCCATCTGCTTTCTAGAAAGCAGAGACCCTTTTAAACTTGCCATTTGAGTGGGTTGAGAGCCTATCTAAGCATTCTTTGGTGGACTCCTTTATGGTCTGTTTAGTCCAGTGTAACACATTACTACATTACTAGCTCATTAGAAGTTCAAGGCTTTGGAGAGAATGGGCAAGACGGATTTCTCCTTCGCCACATGCCCACATGCACAATATCCTCAAAACAGGAGAACACGGATCACAGACTGCAGGCCATGGGAGGGCTAGCCACTTGACAGTGTAAAACATGTCTCTATGTGATTCGGTCATGTTGACTTATATTATCAAAATGAGGATGGTTATTTGCCAGTGATAAGGGGGGTTTAGGACCCGGCCTACTCCAACCTATGTCAGGGACCGATGCTAATGGTAGGAGGGGTGTATCTGCCCCTATTGGCCAGTATGTGCCCTCCATAAAGCCCAGGAGCCCTGAATCAATAAGATACTGGGTGCACAGTGTCAGGTTCCCCAGCTTGGGTTACCTGGGATAGCTTTGTTGAATGAAAGCTGGATGTAAAACCAATCAACTTGTCAAACATGAACTATGAATTGCTGCACTAAGTATAGGTTCACTGACAGGATGTAGCTTGCAAGTGGATGACACAGCTGTAAGGAGAAGGCTGGACATCCTATGTATCCAGAAGACAAGATGAAAGGGCACTGCAGTAAAGCCACTTGGCTTGGAACCCAGAGTCTACTATTCAGGAGGAGGACAGACTAGAACTGTTGTGGGAGTTGTGATGAGGGAGAAGCATCTGAAGGCAGTGAGGGATGTCATCAGAATTAGTGACTGACTCATGGCAATCAGATTCCAGGCTAATGATGGGGCACTAGTCATAATCTCAGACTATGCCTCATAGCAGGGTTTGATAGTGAAGAAAAGAGTGCAATCGCAATCAGACAACATTTGCCAGACCTGCCAGCTAGATAAAGAAGGATAACATGACTTGGAATTGATAATGGGTGACGTTACTGCACATATTGGGACAGATAGAACAGGATATCAGAGTTGCCTGGGTACATATGGCTGGAGGAACAAGAATAAAGAAGGAGAGGCCATTCTAGATTTCTGTCTGGCAAATGGCTTGATAGTAGCCAACACATTGTTCAGCAAGAGAGACAGTCACAAGATCACATGCAAGGGTGGCCAACATACAACCCGGGTAGACTTTCACTTGTAAGGAAAGGCAGAGGGGTAGAATTGGCGATTGTAAAGTCAACACCAGTGAAACAGTCAGTCCACAGCATAAAGTGCTGGTTACCAAAATCATCAGCTGCAAGCAGTAGTCAGAGAATGCTCTAAGGTTGACAAAGACCAGGCAAAGACCTGGAAGTTGACTGAAGAGAAAGCACATAATTTCAAGGAATTACTCAGGGTTATAGCACTTCAAGTAAAAGAAGAAATAAATGGAGTTGAAGAAGAATGACAGCACCTCAATGCAACATGTGTGAGAACTGCAGAACAGATATGTGGCCGAGCCAGGTATGTCAATAAGGTACATAAGGAAAGCTGGTGTTGGAATACAGAAGTCCAGAAAGTCATTAATAGAAAGAAGGAGTGCAAGATAAAAAACACAGACCAGGCTAAGAAAGAAGCTGCAATAACAAAGAAAAAGGCATTAGAGGCACCCTACCAACTTCTGGAAAGTGATTCAATAGATAGCACAAAAAAACTATATCACGTTGCAAGGCAAAGACAGAAAGATAAAGAAGATAGTGAGACACCCTTTATAAGGGATGCTAGAAACAACCTGCTAACCAGTCCACAGGACATCAAAGGCAGATGGAAGGAGTACTTCCAGCAGCTTATGAATGAAGAAAAGCCCACAGAACCTGTACTGTCTCAGACACAGAGATGAGGAGGGGCCCACCCTATAAGAAGTAAGATCAGAACTAAGGAAAATGAAGTCAGGGAAAGCAGTAGGTTCAGATGAGGTCACAGCAGATATGATAAAGATGCTGGGTGATCTAGGCGAGAAATGTCTGCTGAGGGTACTTATAGCAGTGTGGAGAGAAAGCTGTATCCCAGATGACTGGAGAATAAGCATACTTGTGGCAGTGTTCAAGAACAAAGGGGACATCCACAACTGTGGGCAGTACAGAGGCATCAAACTGCTGTCACACTGCATGAAAGTTCTGGAGAGGGTGATTGATAAATGAATATGCAGAGTAGTTGAAAGTAAGATGGTAGATGAGCAGTTCAGATTCAAATCAGGATGCAGCACAACTGACCTGATAGCTGCAGTGAGACAGATAGCCAAGAAGAAGTTAGAGATGAGGAAAGAGTCCGAATGGTTATTCCAAAACTTTAAGAAAGCATATGACAAGGTCCCAAGAAAGCTGGTTTTGACAGTCCTGTAATGGTTAATAGTCCCAGAAACATTGGTAGAATTAGTGTAAGCTATGTACAAGGACTCACTGACTCAAGTACAGTGTTCAGTTTGACAGAGAGGTTCCCAGTGGGAGTAGGTGTACATCAGGGTTCAGCTGTGCACTTACTGCTGTTCATACTCGTGATGGACTACATTAGCAAACAGGTAGGAGGAGACAGATCAGCAAAGTTACTGTATACAGATGATGTGGCACATGGGATGAAACTGAGCACAGATATGACAGTTGTAATGGCAGCAAATGGGGGAAATCAGAAGAAACTGAGATGGAAGGGAAATAGTGGAACATGTTAACATTTTCAAGTATCTGGGAGGGGAGCCTGAAGACAAGGGAAGTCTGAATGATGAGACCAAAGCTAAAATCTGAGGGGCTGTAGTCAACTTGTACAAAATGTCAGGTGTAGTGTATGACAGAAGCATGCCAAAGAAACTAAAAGGTAAGGTGAACAAAACAGTAGTGTGACCAGTCCTACTGTACGAAACAGAAAATAAGCAGTAAAGACAGAGCAGCTGAGGAAGCTAGAGGTGATAAAGATGAAGTGCCTGAGATGGGTGGTAGGAGGCACACTATGGGACAATGAAATGAGGACATAAGAGCAGGAGGTAAAGTAGTTTCATGAGCAGAAAAGGTCAAAGAAAACAGATTACAGTGGTTCAGGCATATGCGCAGAAAAGCAGAAGACAGCCCGGTGAAGAAGATCTGGGACAGACAGAAAGAAAGCAAGAGAAGTCAAGGGCATTCAGCAGAGAGGTGGATGGATTGTGTGAGTGAAGATCTGCAACAGTCAAGCATGCATGTCAAAGAAGATAGGAGAGTGGCATTGAATAGGGAGAGATGGCGACAGTAGACACGATACCCGACCTAATGTCGAAAATGGGTAACAGGCAGTTAATGATGATGATGATGACATGTCCAGGTTCCACTCCTTCCTCATGGATCCAACAGTGATGAAACTGGCAGACGTCCATGACTTCTGAAGTCAAGAAGGATAGCTTGAGTATGCAACACTTCCCCAAAAGCCATTTCATCAGATAAGACATGCAAATTATGGCATCACTGGTATTAAACAAAAAACATCAATTCACTACTTTTGCATGGATATGTATATATTACTCTTAATTTGGTCGACAGAGAGAACTATAGTACCATTTGTGTGACCAGCTGTTTGCACAGTTGTCTGAGCAACTGCTGGTTTGATTAACAAAGGTAAGTGACTTTTTGGTAGAGCTGGGAGTGTGTGTGTGTGTGTGTGTGTGTGTGTGTGTGTGTGTGTGTGTGTGTGTGTGTGTGTGTGTGTGTGTGTGTGTGTATTAAAGTTAGACTAACTGTCAGGTAAGGGGATAGATTTAGTGTTGTGTATGTGTTTGTGTCTGGTAAGTGCAAGAGTTGTCTTGTGTAATGGTACTGTTAAAGAATGTTTTTTTTTTTAAGATAAGGTACACGGTTAGAGCTAGGGGCAGGGTTAAGATTAGCAAACATTATTAAGGTCAGACTGGGAGAATGAAGCCTCTATCCTTTCTTCTTTCATACTCCTTTACATAAATCAGTTGATGCTTTAAGAAAAATAATGCTTGCAGTCTTGACATTTTTCTTTACAATTTCAGCTTTCAGGAAAGATAGTACAAATATTTTAGAGGCTTTCATTCACTGGATCAGATCCTTTTTCCTGACTTGCATCAGGTTATTATAGCATCTACTGTAGTAAGTAAACAAGTTTTATTTGATGCAGCTGTGTCTCAATGCAAAGAGGTTAAGGTCCTTCACAAGATACGTACATTTTCTAGTTCTTTGGCTCGGTCTTCAATTCTGTTGTTCATGGCTATACATCAAAATGATATTATTCAGGATGCACTACAGTTCCTTGATACTACATGACCCAAAACACAACCTCCTAATAAACACAGCAGGAATTTGACAGCCTGAGTATGCTAAACCCTAAAAGGCACACACACACACACACACACACACACACACACACACACACACACACACATATATATATATATATATGTTTATATACACACACACACATATATATATATATATATATATATATATATATATATTTATACACACACACACACACACACACACACACACACACACACACACACACACATATGATTGCACAACTATAAGGAAAATGCTGCACAAAACAGAACAACAAGCATTTTTGCAAGGGTGTGTCCCTACACTGCTTTTACTTTAACATTTTCACTCCAAAATCACTGCAACTCAGAGGAAGAATAACCAGGAACATAGGTTCATGAGTAAAAAAAAAATGCCTTGGGTTTTCTCTGGAAAGGTGAGATCTTAGAGAACACATGGGAAAAATACACACTGTCATTTACACATCTCTCTTACATGGAACATGCAGCAGCACTCGAGGATTGCTGTGTCAAGTGTTAATGCTGAAACAATAGTGATGAGGGCAGTTTTGTACGGAACAGCTGCATGCAAGGCCATTATTCACAAAGCACAGTCTTTGATTGGTGATTTATCACTAGAGAGTAATAAGAAGAAAACTATCGATATAATCTAAGTTTTCTGCTCTTGCTTACAACATGGATACGATAACTTTTTGTGACTGTAGGTCTGAACTCATAATTTATAAGCTTGTTTAAAAAGTCAGTTTGTTTGAGGGCATGCTATAAAGAGGATACAAAATAGAATATTTGCCCATACTAATTCACAACCAGTTCTAAAGAAATCCAGATCTCTTGTCTATAGCAGACCATTTCTACAGAAGAACTTAGAAAGGGAGCTGCTCAAAACATGTCCATGCCTTTTAAAGCAGCAGAGCAATGCTCAAGATGTTCTTCATATTCATCACTGCAGCTGTAGCCTAAGCTATATGGGTTATATAGTACAGCCAGCCAGGTTCCAAAGCTTCAGCATACCTTTCATGCATTCAGTTAGTCAGCTTGAGCTGAGCTGGCTAAAAGATAAGTTTGGGCATCAAATCCTTCAGAGCTTTCCTGCCACCAAAGAAACCACTCCTCTGCAGGCTTTCATTGATTGAAGGTTGGCTTGTGCTGTTCCACTGCTAGGCAGATAAAGTTCCCTTTGGGGAAAAAACTTCTATATATTATTTTCTTTCCTTAAACTTACTTTCCTCTTCAGGAAAGCATATTTTAAGCTAAGAGTATGTGTTTTTATTGACTGTTAGTAGACTTTACTGTACTTTTAAACTTTAGGTTCTGTCTGTTTAAAAGTTAGTTTAAACATTCTAAAACTTTTTTTTTCTGTGGAGAAACTGTGTTTAGGTTACTTTTGGGGCCTGATAAAGTGTATTAGACTGCTTTTTTACTGTGTTTTATTTGGAAAATACATTTAAATTTTTGCTGGCTTTGTGCTGCTTAGTTTCTGTAAAACAGTGACTACATTCTGTTGTTTTGTACCTTGACAACCACTGTACTTAAGGAAACACATGGGGGAGGCATCAGTATTAAGCAAGTTTAGTTATGTGCAAGTCTTGAATGTGCATGCAGATGGATTCACGTAGGGTGTACAATAAACTGCTGATAACTTCTAATCCCTGTCTCTACTCATCATCATATCATTAAAGAATATGCCGACATCTTCAAAGATGAACTTGGTAAGCTTCCAGTTACATATTCCATGAAGCTGTACCACGAAATAAACCCAGTTGTTAGACCTCCACGTAAGATCCCAGTAGCAATGCAAAGTAAAGTAGAATTAGACAGAATGCTGAATTTAGGTGTCCTTACTCCTGTGTCAGAGCCTATTGAATGGGTATCCTCTATGGTTGCAGCCCACCAGAAAAGCTCAGATGACATTTAAATATGCATTGGTCCTAGAGACTTAAATAAAGCCCTTAAATAGCCTTATCATCCAATGCTCACAGTAGAGGAGGTAGCAGCACTAATGGCAAATTCAACAGTTTTCTCAGTTTTAGATGCCAAGAACTCCTTTTGGCAAATCTTGCTGGATTACAGATCTTTATTAACAACATTTAGCACGCCATTTGGGAGATAACGGTTTTTGAGTATGCCTTTCGGGATCAATTCCACCAATAAGGTATTCATACAACAATGCACTGTACGAGCACGTACACAAATGCATAGATCTCACCATACCCAGTAGAACCAAGACACTCTCCTCCAAAAAAAGGAAGCCAATCCAGTGGTCCCCTGCCATAACCAAACTCTACAACAGAAGGAGGAAACTGATGCAGAATAAGGTGAAGTCCCAAGACTGGAAAAACTCCCTTATCAGCCTTAACAAAACGTTGATATCCTGCATCAAATCCTCTAAAGCTAGCTATGAAAACAGTATTGCAGCAGATAGTAAAGACAACCACAAGGCCTTCTATAGTTATGTAAAGAATCTCCACGGCAATGCCCAGATTTGCTCTGAGCTACTGCACAATGGTACCTCCTATATCGAGCTAACAGATATTGCCAATATACTGGCTGACAGATTCAGTGCCAACTTTAACCCCCCAAAGGACCAATCACAATACCAGTAGATTGCCAGGCACCCAGTATTACTGCTGCACAGGTTAAAACAGCACTGTCCAAGGCCAAGAATACAGCTTTTATGGGATCTGACAATATCCCTGGTTGTGTTCTACATGAACTACAGTGTGAACTGGCATCTCATCTCAGGCTTTGCCCCTACTGAATGGCGTACTGCTACAGTCATCCCTCTCCACAAAGGATGAGCAACTACAGACCCTGGGAACTATCACCCCATTAGCCTGACAAATCTGATATGCAAAGCTATGGAATGCATCATCATGGACCTAATAAACAAGGATATAGGGAATCTCCAAACTCTGGATCCCACACAGTTTGGTTTTGTGAAGGGTAGATCATGCCTGCTCAACTTGGTCGACTTCTTTGAGTCAGTCACCAGAGCTATGGATGAAGGCAATGTGGTTCATACAGCCTACCTTGATCTGGCCAAGGCCTTTGATACCATTCCCCAGTCAGGAATCATAGAAAAACTCACTAAGCTAGGCATCAACCCCTATATCACTAGGTGGATTGCAAACTGGCTCACAGATAGTACCCACAGTGTGAAAGTAGCTGACTCCAAGTCAGACTTCTGACCAGTCACAAGTGGAGTCCCACAGGGATCAGCCCTGGGTCCTCTCCTGTTTGGTATCTACTTCTCAGAAGTCTTGGCCAACATAAAGGGACTCTGGCTGACAAAGTTCACAGATGATTGCAAGTTGGGAGCCATTATTAACTCCCCAAGTGATGTTGACATCCTACAGAAAGGGCTCACTGAGACCAACGACTGGTGTCAGAATCATGGCCTTAAGCTCAATGCCAAAAAATGTGTCGACATCCACTTTGGAAAAAAACCCAGTTCACATGAATTACCACATTGATGGTAGTCCACTGAACACAGAAGGTGTTATGAGAGATCTGGGAACACGGGCTGACAGCAACCTCTCTTTTGACCACCATATTGCCACTGTGGTCAGAAAGTCCTTCTATGTGGCACATCTCATTACTAAGGGTTTTGCATCCAGGAAGAAAGAGGTCATTGTCTCCCTCTACTCTTCACTCATTAGGTCAATCATCGAGTGCAATGTCCCATTTGGCATGTACATCACTAGGCACCTTCAACAACTGGAGAGGCTGCAAAACTACCTCACAAAGAGGATCCTAGGCCTTAAACACTTGTCCTGTATGGACAGACTCAAAAAAATCCAACTATTCTCTGTCTCATATCACCTACTTAGAAGTGAACTCTGCTTGACTTACAAAGCCATGTCTGACCCAACTCTGTTAGAAATGCTACATCTAAAGAAATCCCAATCCCTCCGCACCACACACTCCAGAGACCTCAACCTCATTATCACAATCAACAGAACATGCTAGAGGGACAGTTTCATAAGCCAGAGACTGCCCATGCTATGGAATAGACTTCCCGTACTTGTCAAACAGAGCATCTCACTGGCCCTCTTAAAGAGAAATCTTGATGAGTGGATGGGAAATAAAAAATTCACCCCAGGGATCACTCAAGTGGCTCTACTCAACATAGGCACCGGGAACTAAGGCCGGGTGGCACGATGCTAGAGTAATCCTATGGGCTAGGCTTGTAAAGGCTCCATGACCATTAGCCTAGTATACACCTATGAACCTATGGTGTTAAAGCTGCAAAAATACAGCTTTAGCATTGTCTACACAAAAGATAAACACATGTATCTTGCTGATGCCTTGTCACTTACACTCAGAAAGACGACAGAACAACATGAAAATGAAACAGGATTTTGAAGTCATCGAAGTCAAGCACATTTCATCATCTCGGCTTGATGAGTTAAGAAATCACACTGCTACAGACCAAGTTCTTCAAAAACTGAGTAATATTATCAACCAAGACTGGCCAGCATGTCAAAAAAGTCTGCCACTTGAAATTCATTAGTATTTCCCATCCGTGGATGAGCTCATGATGGAAGATGGCATCATGATAACTGGTGCCAGAGCCATGGCCTAAAGTTAAATGCCAAAAAATGCATAGTCATACCCTTCGGGAAAAACAAGGTTACCCCTAGCTACCATGTAGGTGGCAATCCACTGAGCACAGAAGACGTTATCAGGGACCTGGGGACCCAGGTTGACAGTAGCCTGTCATTCGACACCCATGTAGCTAAAGTAGTTAGGAAGACCTTCTACATTGCCCACCTTATCATGAAGGGATTCACATCTAGATCAAGGGAGGTCATAGTCTCCCTATACTCATCACTCATCAGACCAATGATTGAGTACAATGCCCCATTCGGAATGTATCTGACCCGACACTTGCAGCAGCTGGAGAGGCCACAAAAGTTCCTCACCAAAAGGATAAAGGGTCTCAAAAATCTGTCCTATGTTGCCCGACTGAAAGAACTCCAGCTCTATTCAGTCGCACGCTTTGCTCAGAGGTGACCTGTGCCTGACATACAAGGCCATGTCAAACCCAGATTTGATGAATATGCTTCACCTCAAAAAATCTAGATCCGTCAGAGCCACAAGGGCGGGAGACTTAAACCTCGACACGGCTATTAATAGGACGTGCTGGAGGGATAGATTCATCACCCAAAGACTCCCTATGCTGTGGAACAAAATCCCGGTATATGTGAGGCAGAGCACCTCGCTGGCCTTGTTCAAGAGAAATCTTGACCAATGGATGGGAGATCGCAGATATACCCCAGGGATTACCTCAGTGTCACTGCTCGACAGAGGCACAGCAAAATAATGGGTATAGTTCCCCATACTAAAGGGGTGGCGTAAGCCACAAAACTATGGGCTAGGCTTGTAAATGCCCTCGGGCAGATAGCCTAGTATGAACCTATGAACCTATTATAAAAGGCCCAAAAATAGTAGTTTCTAAATCATTTCAAAAGGACTATATACAAATTCTGCACAGAGGCCACCAGGCACTGAATCAATTACAAGTAGGGCAAGAGGCATTGTGTTCTGGCCCTCAATGTCTAAAGATATTGAAAGAGAGACATTTTCATGTTCAGTTTGCAACAGTAATGGACCACATCAGCAAAAAGAATCTCTTCACCTACACCCAATCCCTGATTTACCATGGTGTACAGTAGCAGTAGCTATTTTCGAATGGAACTGTCAACATTACCTGGTACTAGTTGAGTAATACTCTAAATGATTTGAAGTCGACTTACTCCATGATTTGACATCTAGCACAGTGATTACAAAACTAAAGAGGCAATTCTAAATCCATGGAAGCCCACATAAAGTCATCTCAGATAACAGTGCACAATTCACTAGTCAAAGGTTTAAAGAATTTGCTGCATCTTGGGATTGTATTCATGTAAACAGCAATCCAGAATACTCACAAGCTAATGGTCTGGCTGAACATGCAGTCTGCAGTGCAAATCATTTAATGAAAAAGTCCAAAAAGAGATGGAACCGATGTATTCCTCAATTTGCTAAACCTTCGAAACATTCTCCGTGACCAGATACTTGGCTCAACAGCTCAAAGACTGATGTCAAGATAAACACAAACATCTCTTCCAATCAGCAAATAGCTATTAGTGCCAGCCTAAAAGAGTAATAAGGTAGTCAAAGCTCAACTATTAAAAAAGCATCACTCACAGAAGTTATTCTAGAACAAAACTGGTAGACCTCTTTGACCATTGTTGCAAGGTGAAGTTGTTACAATGCAAACTTCAAAAGGTCATGATCATGTAGTAATTGTGAGGGACATTTGTGTTGAACCAAGGTCCTACATATTTCAGTCAGAAGGAGTAGACTACAGAAGAAATTGCAGACATATTTTGCCTGTCCCAGAGCCAAAGCCACAACAGATTGTATGTACTAATGATTCCAGTTCCTTGAGTGAATTACCAACCAATCAACTTCAAGAAGACAGACTGCCTAATTCATATGGTTCTGAAATACAAAGTAATGTTTCAGTACCGAATAAACTTTTAAAGACAGTTCCTGTTTCCAGTTCAAATCAAAGTATGTACCTGACATGGGCAGGAAGAGTCTGCAAACCCAAGCCTAAATATATACAATGAATTGGACTTGAAATTGGACAGACTATGTTGAACTGTTAATATGATGTTTTATTCTGGAATGTGTTAAAAAATAAATTAAAAAAAACTTGTCCATGTATTTGAAATAAGGAACCTAGTTAAAGAGGGAGGATGTAGTAGCTGATTCATAGCATTTATAAGTGTTTGCTGTACCTGTTTCTGCCTGTTTTGTGAAAAAAAGAAAAAAAGAAAAAAATATCTCTTGTTTTTCCTGCTTTACTAGTTTAGTCCAGTTTCAGAGTTGCTGATTCCTGGGCTTTGGTTGTAGTTCCTGTGTACTGTTTCCTTGCCTTATTTGGGGGAAAGGAAGTTACCTTGCTTACCAGTGGGAGTGGGAAGCATTGAGCTGCCTTTTGTCCAGTTTTGTGAGGTTTCAGCCAGTAACTAGTAGTTTATTGGTAGTTTTGGTCCAGTTTCTAGCTTTTTCCAGCCCCCTGGTATAAAGCAGCTAAGCGTTAAGCGATTTAGCTCGAATTAGCGCGATTTAGCGCGGAGCTGCCACTGTTGCACACTAGGGCAGCGCCGGTCAAGCAGGTTTAAACTATTCGGGCTACCTAAAGTTCACTCTTCAAATTTTCCCTTACAACTACCCTCCTCGAACTATACTACTGATCAAATCAGCGTATCCTATAACTAAAAAGATCATCTCTACTTGACTCCAAGTAGACTATTCTCTATCTGTTAAACCTAGCACTTGCTCCTGCAGTACTTATTACCTTGATACGGCACCCTTGTCATAGATAGTACCCCAAAAAGGCAACCCCCCATTTCTCGGTCACCCACGTCCCCCGAAATCTTTTTTTAAAGTTTTTTGTCTATCCTTCTAGCATGTCGAGGGATCAGTTGCTAGTGTCCTCTCCCGCTCAGCTGGTGAACCTGGGAACATTGAGGCAATGTTACAATTGCCTCATGTACACAGACAACCCTCTCCTCCTCCCACAAAACACAAATACATGCGAGATGCAACTATACGGCCAAACTGGAGGCTGAGCTCTCTCAACATAGGACTGGCAAGACCAGTCAGGAGGAGAAGGTTACCACACACACTATAGACCCAGTCTCACATAGTACCATTACAACCTCAAATCATACACATAAACACACAAAGACATACTCGGAGGCTCTGATCAAAAATCTACCAAAACAGCAGAGGCCACCAAAGCAGACACCCAAACAACCACCTCAGAACACAACACCCGCAACACATAGACCTCACAGTCAGAGTGTCAAACAGTCACAGCCCTTAAGGCCAAACACAATGCCAGACACACTAATCATTGGTGACTCCATAGTCAGACACACTGACGTCCCGCTCACCAGACTGAGTAAGGAGAAGGTCACAGTAAGCTGCCTGTCGGGCGCTAGAATCCACCACATAACGCAAGCACTCAGGTCTCTCAACAGCAGGTACAAATACGACTCAGTCATTGTCCACGCTGGTGTAACGACCTGAGACGTACCTCCTTGGACTACATGAAAAGAGACATTGAGGAGCTCTCTGATTATGTAGCCCAGGTAGGTATGACCCTGACCTTGAGCAGTATCCTACCTTCACCAAGAATGATGCCACAATACAGAGATAAGATGATCAGCTTTAACATTTGGCTTAAACACTGGTGTCATTCAAAGGGGATCCAGTATCTGTCTGCCTGGGATGACATGCTGGACAAGCCACGCTGCTTCGCAAGGGACGGCTTGCACCTGTCACCCCTGGGATTCCGGATATTGGCAAAGGCTCTTGCCACCCCATAGTGCCTTTTTTAGGCAAGGCTCAAATTCTAAACCTACCACCCTAGAACACAAAAAAGGAAAAAAACTAAAGGTAATGCTGCTCAATGCCAGAAGTCTAAATCTCAAAATGCACGCACTCGAGGCCCTTCTCAGTATGGAGAACATCGATGTCTGTGCTGTGACAGAAACCTGGTTCAAGGCTCCTGAGAGCACCCCAGCGCTATCAGGTTTTACCTCATATCATGCGTTCCGGCCCCAAAATACGGACAATACCAAGAAAGGAGGGGCGGTATCCATATTCATCAAGGACACCCACACCTCAAGACTGGTGGCAACGCACGATGCATCGGAGACCATCCAGGTGCAATTAACCATAGGCAAGACTGCTCTGCAAATTGTAGCATGTTACAGGCCACCCTCACAAACTCAGGAACCTCACATGGCCTTCCTGAAAACACTAGAGGGGATAAATGTATCACCAAACACCATCATACTAGGTGACTTCAATTACCCTAATATAGACTGGGAACACTACTCAAGCCCAAACACCCTAGCCCAAAAGTTCCTGGAATTCATAAACTCAAATGCCATGGAACAACTAGTCACCATCCCCACAAGAGGAGATAACATACTTGATCTCATCATCATGAACATGGGAGCACAATGTTCAACACCGGAAGTATACCCCTCACTGGTGAGATCAGATCACAAACTAATCTCGCTGGAGGTCCTCATCCCACCCCACCTGAAATAAAAAGACCACAGTAAAGAACTTCTCAAAGCCGGCTTCACACTTCTAAAGACTAGTGTGGTCTCCTTTCAGGCCCCGAGCGCGGAAAACAATACTCAAGCCGCTGAATCACTTACAGATGCCTTCTACCAGCACCTGCAGGACTGCATGGATAAGGCAATCCCAAGCAAAACAAAGACTCTTTGTACCAAAGGCAAGCGTCCAGTCTGGTGGACCCCAGCCATAAACAAACTCTACAACAAAAGGAGGAAGCTACTACAAGATAGAGCAAAATCCTTAAAAGGTAAGACACCCTTGATCACTATAAGTAAAAACTAAGAGCTCTCATAAAATCATCCAAAGCAAATTTCGAGAGAAAAATAGCTAAAGACTCAAAAGACAATCATAAGGCCTTCTTTAGCTATGTTAGAAACCTAGGAGGAAACTCCCAGATATGCTCAGAACTAGTTCAAAATGATGTGAAGATTACTGATCCTACAGACATTGCCAACATACTGGCTGACAGGTTCAGTGCAAACTTCTCCCCTCCCCAAAAGGAGAGATATCTATACCAAACGAGTGCAGCCCCCAAACATCTCCAGCCAAGTGAGAACTGCTCTCTCCAAAGCAAAAAACACAGCATCCATGGGACCTGATGGTGTCCCCGGCTGTGTGCTCCACGAACTCAATGAGGAATTAAACCCACAGCTAGGAAAACTGTTTAATCAAAGTCTTACCTCTGGATACGTACCCAGGGAGTGGCGCACTGCAACTGTGGTCCCACTTCACAAAGGCGGTGCCTCCACAGACCCTGGAAATTACCGGCCCATTAGCTTGACAAGCCTTATCTGCAAAGCCATGGAGAGGATCATAATGGACCTCATAAATAAAGACCTAGGGAATTTGCAGACTTTGGATCCAACCCAGTTTGGCTTTGTCAAAGGCAGATCATGCCTTTTAAACTTGGTTGACTTTTTCGAAACAGTCACCAAAGCCATTGATGAGGGAAAGGCAGTCCATACAGCCTACCTCGATCTGGCTAAGGCCTTCGATACAATACCCCACTCGGGTATCATTGAAAAACTCATCAGCTTAAATGTTAACCCATACATCACAAGATGGGTTGCAAACTGGCTGAGTGACAGAACCCACAGGGTCAGAGTTGCTGGCGCCATGTCAGACTCAAAGCCTGTCACAAGTGGTGTCCCACAGGGCTCAGTCCTGGGCCCACTCTTGTTTGGCATCTACTTTTCCGAAGTACAAGCAAACAAAGGAGGGTTATGGCTGACAAAGTTTGCAGATGACTGCAAACTGGGCGCCATAGTAGAAAACACATCTGACACAGATATCCTTCAGAGGGGTCTCACAGAAGCGGATAACTGGTGCCAGAGCCACGGCCTAAAGTTAAATGCCAAAAAATGCATAGTCATACCCTTCGGGAAAAACAAGGTTACCCCTAGCTACCAAATAGGTGGCAATCCACTGAGCACAGAAGAAGTTATCAGGGACCTGGGGACCCAGGTTGATAGTGGTCTGTCATTCGACACCCATGTAGCTAAAGTAGTTAGGAAGACCTTCTACATTGCCCACCTTATCATGAAGGATTCTCATCTAGATCAAGGGAGGTCATTGTCTCCCTTTACTCATCACTCATCAGACCAATGATTGAGTACAATGCCCCATTCGAATGTATCTGACCCGACACTTGCAGCAGCTGGAGAGGCCACAAAAGTTCCTCACCAAAAGGATAAAAGGTCTCAAAAATCTGTCCTATGCTGCCCGACTGAAAGAACTCCAGCTCTATTCAGTCGCACGCTTGCTCAGAGGTGACCTTTGCCTAACATACAAGACCATGTCAAACCCAGATTTGATGAATATGCTTCACCTCAAAAATCTAGATCCATCAGAGCCACAAGGCGGAGACTTAAACCTCGACACGGCTATTAATAGGACGTGCTGGAGGGATAGATTCATCACCCAAAGACTCCCTATGCTGTGGAACAAAATCCCGGTACATGTGAGGCAGAGCACCTCGCTGGCCTTGTTCAAGAGAAATCTTGACCAATGGATGGGAGATTGCAGATATACCCCAGGGATTACCTCAGTGTCACTGCTCGACAGAGGCACAGCAAAATAATGGGTATAGTTCCTCATACTAAAGGGGTGGCGTAAGCCACAAAACTATGGGCTAGGCTTGTAAATGCCCTCGGGCAGATAGCCTAGTATGAACCTATGAACCTATGAACCTATGAACAGTGACTATGCTCTGTTGTTTTGTACCTTGACAGCCACTGTAGTTAAGGAAGCATGTGTGGGGGTGGGGGGGCATTATTAAGCAAGTGTAGTTATGTGCAAGTCTTGAATGTGCATGCAGGTGGATTCACATTGGGTGTACAATGAGCCACTGATAACTTCTGGTCTCTGTCTCCACTCATCAGTTAACAGTTTCTACAGTAAAGGAGCACCATTTTTGACTTGACCATGAAACAAACTACCAGTCCCATGGTCTGTCCTTCTTCTAGCCACAAAAAGTAAAAGTTAACTAAACACCCTTTGCCACCACAGAAGGCTAGCAATTTGCTTCAGTCGCAGGAGATTGCTCAGCTGTGACCAAAGCTGGTTTCTTAGATCACTCATTTTCCCAGATCCCCCTGGTGTGGCACATACAGCCAGTATGGACCAGTGGTTCGCCACATCCTCTGCAACTGTTGGAGTCCCCTCAGTGGGCAACAAAGAGCCACTGTTGTCAGTCTTGGGAGAAGGAAGAGGGAAAGGGCTCCTGCTTAGCCTGAATGTTGTGTCTATCCCTGTGGAAGCTGTTGCTGCCGTTAATGCTAGCAATTTGCCCCAACTTTTCTGTCAAAAGGAAACAAAAAACAAAACATTTACATTCGCCTGCACTAATTCCTAATAGTTAATGAGTGTCTTTTACAGGTTATTGACAGTAGCGGCTGGTGACTTCAAATCAAAGGGGGGCTGCAGGAGACAGCTGAATGGGTGGGGTCAAGGGGAAGGGGTGCGGCCAACTAGAAAGGGGAGAAGCTATGCTCAAAACCACAAAAACTAACTTTAATTAAATACGCTGCCCTGGGTGTCAAACCATCATTATGAGAGTCCAATCAAGACAAAAATAAGTGTAGAAGAATAAAAATATTTCAATCCATTGGCTGCATGACAGCTTACTTAATATCTAGATGGAAACAAAAGGTTGTGAGGCATGAAAAAATAAATTACTTTTTAAATACATTACTGGAATGCCAGTCAAAATCAAGTATAAGAAAAACAAGCAGCACTCAACTCAAACCACTTCTCCTTGCACTGCAGTTCTAATTATAATTTATATTCAGCTTTATTAAAGTACCAAGTAACATGCTGAAAGTAGAAATCTCTGTGATGCCCCCACTTGTAAAAATGTTTCTTATCCAAAAAAGACCTGCTGCGCAACAACTATCTACTTGTTTCATGGGGAAAACATGTAAGTAAAAAATGAAAAGCAAACAAGAAACCAGCTCAAGATACATTGCTTACAGGATTACTGTACAGGTTATGGACCACACATGATTGGCATTCTGTTCAGTTTACGGGTAAAGCCTGTAGAGATGACTGGAAGTCTCCAAGTGTGAGCTTTTTAAAAGAATGTAATCCTGTCCTTCAATACCCAAGGCTTATACATTATCTAGTTAGGTATTCTCTGGATGGCAACAACAGAAAGGGTTTCAATGTTGGCAATTCTTTAACAGTATGCTTATTAAAGCTTTCTTGCATCTTATGATCTCAGACAAGCTTACCTTATGGTCATTAAAGCATTGCTACTTAAACCCAGAGCAACAGGCACTTTGAGTAATAAGCATAAATCAACAGTACAAAGATATGACAGAAACCAGACCATTCTGCAAAATCAAGGACAGATGAAAAGCCACTGTAGTACTTGTGTCTACCTTGGATGGGGGAATAACCTGCACATTTACACTGAATAACTGCTCCTTGCCTTGCTTGGACACATCCAGAGTCACTACATGGGGGAGTGGGGTGCAACAATTATGTCACAATTTGAAATATCTCTGGCTGACTGTGATGGCCCTGACACATTTGTCATACCTCTCAACCTCAGAGCAAAGCCATACATGGAAGTGGGACAAAGGCCCAAAAATAAGGACAATTTTTAAATATTGCTCTAATAAACTTAGAAAGATAATAGAATAGGTCTTGCATTAGTATGACTTTTCTGAAGGGTATAAAATCTGAAACTCAAATGTCTGTCAATATTTCTAACTTCAGTCTTTAATGATTTGTCACTAATTTGCCAAAAAACACAATTTTATGAAAAATGGACCAAAAATGTTATGCAGAAATATAAAATAGCCACACAATACAGCTGGGAACCTGTCAAAGAAGAGACTTTAATATTAGTACTGCTAACTTGAGCAGCTGACAAAATAAAATCTACATGCATTTCAAGTAATCTATAACTTTGATTATTACAGTTATTTCTTAATTGTAAACCCTCCATGTTTTCTTCCAAAATTGCTATTTTGCGGAGGGATTATTAGGGGGAAGAGCAACATTTTGAGCCAAAATCGGGGACAGTTGATAGGTTGGCTATGCCTAATTCTATAAAGCAATTTATTTGCATGTACCTCTCAACCTGTTAATGCAGTAAATCTGAACAAGGCCAGATATATTGGGGGAACATATAAACAGTACTAAAAATTGCTCTTGTATAAATTGAGGCAGTTGATAGAATAACAGGTCTTACTTTAGCATGCATTTTAGGTCTTACTTTAGCATGCATTTTTCTGAAGGTTATGAAGTCTGAAACTCAGTGTATCATTATTTAGTGACTTAATTCCTAAATGGTTTGCCAGAAAACTACAAATTTTATGAAGAACAAACCAAAAATAAGAAGCACAAATCTATTCATTCTTTGAAAATCTGGACAGTTGGGGGAGGTATAGTTCAGCTGGGCCTGTCTGAGTTTGCTGCCCTTCCCTCCTCACAAAATCATGGTTGAATGGAGCCTTTGCAGCCATTCCAATGATCCATTACTTGGCTATTTCACTCCATTTACCATAAACACTAATGTGCATACTGCTTTACTTCTATGATGAGTTGGACTTCATTTGAAAGTTTTATTTTGTATTTTCAAACACTAAGACATCTGCTAAACAAAGCAATGCATTCTCACAATGAAAACAGACTTAGCATTAAAACTTCTCTGCCCTTGAAACTCACATTCATTGAAACAGCATTGAAACCCACATTCAAAGAAAATACATTTTGCCAGTGACAAATAAAGATTAATTTTGGGCTGTTTTCAAATCATAGGCCCCTTGCATATGAAACATACATGTGCTCTTTGATACACCTTCCTCATTGTACTAAATTATATTCCTTGTACAATACAGTACAGTTGTTAGAGGGCGTTTTAAATTTGTTTTGATCATTTTTCCAGTAAGCAATGAAACAAAACGCATGCACCCATAATGACAAAACTGCCCAGTTCAGAACATTTCCATCATAAAAGTCTACTCAGACTTCCACAGCCCACCATTATTAGTAAATATGCACAATTCTACAGTCCATTATCAGTAAATATGCACAATTCTACAGTCCATTATCAGTAAATATGCACAATTCTACAGTCTATTACCAGCAAACATGCACAATCTCTGAAGAAGTAAAAGTCATCTAAATAATTTCACATTAAAGAAATCTGTAACTAATGAAGAGGTTGCTGCTAGCAAACACCTTTATATTTCATGGTTTCATCGAAAAATAACGTGTCTGTTGCCCCTCAGGAATAAATTGCCTATATTACATTAAAAAAATGATAAGCTAGTAATATTGCAAGAGGAAATGGATGGCAGACTGATAACAGACTCATAGTTAGTATCTTCACCAAAGAGAACATTCTCATTATGGCAGCATCCACCCCTTGTGGGAGGAGAACCCACAGCCTTCTGCATCAAAAGCAAGTACAAAACCTGTTGTGCTATTAACAAGGCAAGCCAACTTCACTTAAGCAACACTAAACTTCTGTTCCCCTGCAGCTCTCAGCTCCTTGTAAAATCTACTCAATACTCAACTGCATCTCAACTTCGCAGCACAAGAAAACTGGAAAAAGCCAAAATTTATTGGGGGGGGGGTCAAAAGCCCAAAAACCAGGGACACATTAAACATTGCTTATATAATCTTGGAAAGTTGCTAGAATAAAATGCTGTGTTACCACCATACATTTTACTGCCAAGGTCCCTGTGCAAAACAGTCAGAGCAACATACCACTACGCCAAATCAGCTGCTTTGTGAAAGAGAAATGCTGCGTTACCACCATACATTTTACTGCCAAGGTCCCTGTGCAAAACAGTCAGAGCAACATACCACTATGCCAAATCAGCTGCTTTGTGAAAGAGAAATGCTGCGTTACCACCATACATTTTACTGCCAAGGTCCCTGTGCAAAACAGTCAGAGGAACATACCACTATGCCAAATCAGCTGCTTTGTAAAAGAGAGGACGACTAAAACTTAAATGGCTATCATTTAGTGAATTCAGTTCTCACCATAGCTGGCAACCTCTTAATACAAAACACCTGGACAAACCCAGTAATGATGGAATACAGCCCTCAAACATATTCAGTGAATTCAGTTCTTGCCATAGTTGTCAACCTTAGCACAAAAAACCTGGACAAAGCCAATAATGTGGGAATACAGCCCCAAAAATAGGGACAAATTTCAAATATTCATCTTATAAACTTAGAAAATTGCTAGAATAAAAGGTTGTGTTACTATTTTCTGAAGAACATGAAGTCTGAAATTCAAATGCCTGTCAATTTTACTTCTGACAGAACAAAAACAATTTTCAGCAGAGGCCCAGGGAGAAATACTTCAGACAAGTCTTTGTAAAATGACAGGGTACCAGAACAAATCCACACAAACACAGGGAGGAGATGCAGACTCCACACGGAAGGCACCCCAGCTAAGAATCAAACCAGAAAAACCCATAGCTGTGGGGCAACAATACTATCACTGCACCATCAAATATGTAAGGAATTAAACATTCAGAAACCTGAAGTCTGAAATTCAAATGCCTGTCAATTTTATTTAACATTTGTTAATCGAGACAGTCTGACTTGGAACAAAAAAACAATTTTCAGCAGAGGCCCAGGAAGAAATAATTAAGACATGTCTTTGTAACATGGGAGGACACAAAAGCAAACCCACACAAACACAGGAAGAAGATACAGACCCCACAAAGAAGGCACCCCAGCCAAGAATCAAACCTAAGAACCTGCAGCTGTGAGGCAACAGACCACACCTTGATTTTATAGCACATAATCACATTGTGTTGCAGCTGGAAAAGTGAATCATTCATGAGCTACAAAACAAATTACAATACTTACTTAATTCTGCACCTTCACTCTGTTCTTTTCTTCTTTTCTTTCTTCTTCTTTCTTCTTGTTCTTCTGTTCTTCCTTCTCTAGCACAGGCTGCAGCACAGCTGGCAAAAATCCACCCAAATAAAAAAGTAAAATCCTATTCCAAATCCAATGCCAAAACAAATAAAAATTATTAACAAAAAGTAAAAGATCACGAAACAACAATCCACAAGGGAAGCCAACAACTGATTGATTGATTCTCGCTCTTTTCCCAGCGCATGAAGCCCGGGAAGAGAGCGACAACCAATCAGCAGCATTTAGCCCAGCAAGCACGTCATGACGTGCCTGCGGACGTCGCAGTCCAAGCCCCTTCCAACTCTATGCGGTTTGGAACCACATAGACTTCTGGGCATCACAATGACGCCTTCATTACTCCTCCGGGCTGCAATCAAAACAAAAAAAGAAAAGCTGTTTAAAACCGCCGCAGCCCAAGGCGGTTAAAGTGCACACTGCGCATGCGCGTACTTCACGGACTCGGAAGTTTGTTTAAACAAAAAAAAGGTTTTTTTTTTTTTTTTTTTTTTTTACACACTTAATTAAAGACAAGTTTATTCTTTTTAGCTGAGGGGGCTGCAGTCCGGCAGTCTGATGCCATGAGCCGCCCCTCGTTATTGACCTTTCTTATATGGTGGTTTCTGGTAAAAGAAAAATAGATTCCTCTTTTCCTGAACAGATTCAAGAAATTGAATATGTAGGTATTGTGATGGACAGCTGAAGGGTTTTCTTCTCAGATTTCTGATTCAGACTCTTGAAGAGAGCATGGTATCTGAATCCGCCCTGAGATGGACTCTCTGTCTCTGAGGTAATTTCCAGAATGCCCTAGTGTTTTCAGTGGGAGAACACAGAGGTTTACAGTCCTTTAGAAAATATTGTGAACTATTACAACTGGAATTCACAGAACCTAATCCCAACCCCCAAGTGCTGTCTGCATTTAAGGATATGTGTGTGACAACCTGTGATTTTTCCAGCCTGCTGCTCTTAAGAAAGCAGATAACATACTTGCTGTGGTAGAGTTTTTAGTTGAATCTACAACAGAAGCAACTGTTAAAAAGGGATAATTAGTATGGCATATGAAATACTGCATGATAACTGTAAGAACTGAAATGATTGAGAAGAGAGACTGGAAAAGTACTTTACAAGAGAACAATGGGACATCATATGCATAGCTCCTAGGTATGCAACAAAGTCCAGAAGGTTTAGGATCTTTGCTAGGAAGTGATCTCATTGATATATTTACACTGCAAGCAGACGTTTAAGAATTTTTCCTCAGGTAGATAGCAAATGTTGGAGGTGTGCTGGAGAAGAAGGAAGTAACTGGGAACATGTGTTTTACGATTGTAATGAGTTGGCAGATGTTATAAATTCCCCACAGAGCACTCTACCAGAAATATCAGGTGAGCAAATGGGTGTAACTAAGGAAATTATTCTTTTGAGCTGGGACACAGGATCTGAATTGCCTAGGCATAGTTAGGCCTTATTAAGTTTAATTCTGTTGGACGTAAAAAAAGCAAGTACTAAAAAGTGGAAATCAAAATCTAAACTCTCTAATCAAATGTCAATAAATAAATAAACCAACTGTTTTTGAAGTATTGAATATTGTAAAAGAAATACAAGAACTGAAAGAGGGCTCTTTAGAAAAGGGAAGGTGTATATTGCATAGAAATAAATGAAAGCACCTCCACTGGGACTCACAGCTATAACTTCCAGTATCACAAACTGAAAAGATTTAAAACACTGGCAAGGAACACTGTGCCTGTAAAGTGCATTGTTAATATTTTTTTATCTAGACATAATTAATGCGTTCATATATCCTCCTGTGTAACAAAAGCTCAGTTTTACCTGAGTAAGATGTCTTACAAGAGGAACCCACTGCAAGATAAATGTAGCTTTACTACAAGTTTTATGACTACCAATATTGGTGTTGCCTACCTTTTCACATATGTGGACAGCCAATGGATATGTTGTAGATACATTGGCTGCAACAATAGATCTTAATGGAGGATCTATAGTATTTTTGTGGACCTTCAGAATCCCAAAGATAGTAGGAATGCCAGGATTAGTCAGAAATTCATAAACAGAAAAATTTTCATTGAAGAAAGACACAAGTTGTGAAATGTGTGTATGGAAGGGGGTTATTCCCACATGTTTTTGAAAAATATCAGTAACAAAGTCACTGAAGGTTAGGGCACTAAATATGTTCCTTTACTAGGGAAGGGACTGAGTAGGAGAGTAAAGGAAAAGTCTATGAATATGAGAATGTTAAAACAGAAATATTAATGCTAATGCAGATAATATAAGAGCATTAACAGTAGAAAAGAATTCTATATCTAATGATGTGAGAAATATTGTTACTAATAACTATCCATGGTGGTGCAGCGGTAGGGTTGTTGCCTCACAGCAAGAGGTTCTCCCTTTCGATTCTCGGCTGGAGTGTGGGGAGTGCCTTCTGTGTGGAGTCTGCATGTCCTCCCCATGGTTGGGTGGGCATTTGAAAGACATGCGTAAATGGGCGTGCCTTCGTTGAAGGTTGGACATTGACCTGGCACCTTGGCATTTGTGAAAATCTACTGCCAATCATTAGCAGACCAGACTTCCGTTGTGGCGACCCCTAACTGGGAAAAGCCGAAAGACAAACAACAACAACAACATTTTCAACAGGAATCTACAGATGTATAGGACATTAGGTGACAGTTTTTTGATTATGTGCAGTAGTGGGAAAATATTAAAACCTTATGTGAAAAGGTAGGCAACACCAATATTGGTAGTAATAAAACTTGTAGTAAAGCTAAGAAGTGAACTCACAAACATGGATATTATAATCAATACCCTTCTATTTATGAGGGATAAAGGATGAATATTGGTAGATTAAGCTCCCCTATGATGGTAATTGTGCTTCAAAAGGATTAGTTTATCTTGCAGTGTGATCCACTTCTAAGGCATTTTATGTAGGTAACACTAAAAGTCTGTTTCAGAGAAGGATATCTAAAAATGTTAATGATATCAAGATAAAAAAATATTAACAGTGCCCTGTACAGGCACAATATTGGTTGCTAATGTTTTAAATCTTTTCAGTTTGTGATACTAGAAATTACAGCTGTGAGTCTCAAGGCAGGTGCTTGGGAAGAGCGAAGTAAGTATAAAGAGCTTGTTTGGCAATTTAGATTAAATGCTGCAACCTTCTCCGCTTTAATGATAGCACCTCTATTTCCAGGGTTTTAAAACTTCATACATCTAAAATGTAATTTATGCATATACATATATGTAAAAGGAGTCTACTTTTCTTTGTCGAAACAGTTAAGAAACACTGCGGCACTGAAGCGCAGTTAGCGCACTACAGTGGGGAAAAGGGAATTTACCTGTTTCCCACTGGAGTGCGATCTAGGAGTCAATATATTTAAGTAGGGGACTTGCCCACCCCCTACAAAACACTGTTTTTTGTGTTTTTTATTGGTTCATTGAACCGATATTCATGAAAGTGCACTTTCGCGTAAATGGTCCTCTACTTTTTTTTTTTTGAAATAATGAAATATCGACAAAGAAAAGTAAATCCATGTAAAAGATGTGTTCAAATTTTTGTATTGATTTTTCAGAATTCTTTTTCAGTGTGTTATATACGAATTGTTATTGTAAATCTACTGATGCACTTTTTTCTTACACTTAAGTGATTTATTAACATGAAGGGATAGAGTATTGGCCATTCTTATACATGTGATGGAAGGGATGGTTATTAAGACTGAATTTTTTTTCTAATGGTTAGTTCTGATAAAGCCCTTGCTAGAAGTGTTTAACTAATTATACTAAAATAATTATTTGTTGTGTCTGTGACATTATATATATATATATATATATATATATATATATATATATATATATATATATGTTTTATTTTGTTTTGGGCATTTGTCTTTTGATAGTCTTTAACTATCTTTGACCTATACAACCATTCCATAGAGACAACCTCCACCTTCAAATAACTAAACTTCCATTTCCACATAGACAAAGTGAGAGCCAAAATAAACCCTCTCCTCTTCTGGGACACAAATATCTCCCCTTTTCTATCCCAACCAGCCAGAGCAGCCATTGGCAAAGGAGTTCTCCATTCTCCACTTGAATATGGACTTCCCAGTTTTTGCTTCTGCCTCCAAGAAGAACACTGCTACACTCCAGACTATTTCTAACAGCATTTGCTGATTCATTTGTATTTCACCCAGGCATAGCCTGAAATTGGTCAGTGTTGATCATTGTAGTACCCCAGAAAACAAACATGAGCTAATAAATAAACTTGGGCTTCTGTTTACTTGTGCTGTATGGAGATTAGATGTTATCAAGACACCCAACTCTCTGAATCACATTTGCTCCCCAGGACCTCTTCAAGTTGTTACAGACAATACCACATTGATGTGATACATAAACAAGCAAGGGGAAACCAGGTCGTACCCCTTCTGCAGACTAGCCATGTTAGCTTGGGATGTAGCTGTACAGCACATTCTTACTCTATAGACATCCTACATTCTGTCAGAGCCAAACTGTGTGGTAGGTGAGCTGAGCAAGACAAAAGCAGACCCTTGTGAATGGAAACCAGATCAGTGATCTTCCGAGAGTTGTTCAGTCTGTGAGGAGTTCTTACAGTAGACCTTTTTGCCTCCATTCTGAAGAACCAGCTGGCAAAATCCAGCTCCAGGACTCCAGGACTCCATGTAAGAAGGCCTGGAAGACAGATGCCTTTTCTATTCCTTGGACAGGAATGCTCCTGTATGCTTTTCCACCATTCCATTAATGTCCAGCATACTTATGAAAATTTAGAAAGAATCCCCCCAAGATTATCTTTGTGACTCCCTTCTGGCCCATGAAACAGTAGTTCTACCTCCTTTTCGAACTGGCCAGGGACAGTTTCCACAAGCTTCCACACAGACTGGATCTACTCACCAAAAACAGGGGGTTTTGATACATCCTGACCCGAAACAACTTCAACTGACTGCCTGGATAATAGGGTCTTAATATCTTTTAGGCACCTGAGGATGTGCAGCAGATACTAATGAAGGCAAGAAAGCTTGCTACTCAAAATGTGTATATTAACCAATGGAAAAGGTTCTCTAGTTGGTGCCAACAACATAAGCAGCAACCATTCAGGGCTAGTTTCTCCAGTTTTACAATATTTGCTTGAGGTTATTTTCCAGTGGCCTGTCTTACTCCTCTGTAGAGGTTAATTTGTCAGCCATTTTAGCATATCTGCTCATGATCACACTTTTCCAAGGCATTCTTATGTCAAAATGTTTTTGAAAGGGGTATTTCACAAGACACTGCCAAGAAAAACATTGGCTCCTCCATGAGATCGTAACTATGTGTTAGAGCAGCTAACGCTCCATTTAAATCAGCTCATCTAGCTGACATTAGATTTTTAACATGGAAGGCAGTTTTACTGGTTGCTCTGATCTCTTCAGGAATAGTATTTGAGTTGCAAGATCTTATGGTGGGTCAACCTTATCTCATTTTTCACAGAGACGAGGTTTCTTTGATGACTAATCCTTCTTTTATGCCTAAAGTGCTATCCAAATTTACCTTAAGCCAAGCTATCCATATTTCTGTATTTTTCCCTGAGCCCAAAAGTGAGGGAAAAAGGATACTTCATACTTTAGATGTCCACAGGCAACTCCAGTACTATCTTAACAGAATAAAATCTTTCAGAACTTCCAAACAGTTATTTATTGTAAAGATAAGGAGAGACCAGCCTGTGTCAAAACAGACTGTTTCCAAATGGTTGCTTTTCTTATTCCCACCACAATGAAGCTATTCCAGGCAGGATTATGGCCCATGCTACCAGGGCCTTGGCTTTATCTATGGCTCTTCGGAAAGGGTTGGACTCTAGAAGTATTCTAGAAGCAGCAACGTAGTCTCCTGTACATACTTTTACAAAGCACTACAAGCTAGAATACTTATAATGTCTGGGTCAGGCTTTGTTAGAACAGTTCTGCAGGGTGTCCTGGACTCTTTTCCTTCGATCTCACAGTTGTAAGTTATGGTGATCTACCCATATAGCTTAGGCTACTGCAGCAGCAATCAATATCAAGACCATCTTACCGTTGTGTACGTAAACTTACCAGAGCAGTAGGTGTTAGAATGATCACTGCTGCAGTAGCCACTCCCTCCATCCCCTTATTGTTAGTGTGGTTTTATACTGGGGTGTGGACATTTGATTTTTGTCATTCTTATCAATTTCCTTTCAGGGCTCAGCCTCCCTCTGTCATCTGGCATAAAAACACTGTAGAGCTTGGAGCCCAAATTTGTCTTTCAGTCAACTTAGTTTGAGCTGCCTGACAGTCTGAGCTTGTGGAAGGTGCCCTGAAGCTTTGCAAGCTCAATGGTCATTATATCCTTAGCTGGGTATAACCCATACTGCTTAT